>NC_056731.1:247253372-247348372 GCF_019279795.1 Protopterus annectens
TGTATATATAGATACAGACACACATGTATATTTATATATATATATATATATATATATATATATATATATATATATATATATGGATCTACCTGACAACATCGACACTTCAGAACACCGACAACGACTTCTCCGACACCACATAATCGACAGTTCACAAACACGACACCTCATACACTCGACACATCATAACAACAAACAAAACAAATCCCTGTCCAAAACCCACACACACAACACAAGCACACCAAAATCCTTACAAACCAACACTAACCCTTACATACACAACTATCTACAACCCTAACCGAAACCCTAACCCTAAGGTCTGTCACTATCGCACACTCACCTAACCCGCGCCCTAACCCAAAAAATATCACTACTGCACCCTTACCTAACCCGCTTAACCTAACTCACTTATCCCACCCTATCCCTACAGACCGTCAACATCGCACACTTACCTTACTGGCACCCTTACCTAACCGCTAACCTAACTCACTTATCACCCTATCCCTACAGACCGTCAACATCGCACACTTACCTTACTCGCACCCTAATGTCCGTCACTACCGCATACTTACACATCCTTTCCCCATCTCAGTGTTGTCAGCGTCGGTGTTTTCCTACATCGGTCTTCTGACTTGTCGATCTTCTGGCGCCGGTGAAGTCGTTGTCGGTGTTCTGAAGTGTCGATGTTGTCAGGTAGATCCATATATATATATATATATATATATATATATATATATATATATATATATATATATATATGGGTCTACCTGACAACGCCGAAAGCTGATAACGCCGACGATGAGAAGACCGACACCAGAAGATCGAAAACTGGGATGACCAATGGATGAAAACCCCGACGCTGAGAACACTGACATGTGAAAAGGCTTTGTAAGTATACGGTAGTGACGGACGTTAGGGTTAGGGTGCGAGTAAGGTAAGTGTGCGATATTGATGGACTGTAGGGATAGGGGTGGGTTAAGTGAGCTAGGGTTAGGGCGAGGGTCAGGTGAGTGTGTGATAGTGACAGTATTTAGGGTTAGGGGCGGGTTAAGTGAGTTAGGGTTAGGGCGCGGGTTAGGTGAGTGTGCGATAGTGACAGTCTTTAGGGTTAGGGACGGGTTAAGTGAGTTAGGGTGAGGACGCGGGTTAGGTGAGTGTGCGATAGTGACGGACCTTAGGGTTAGGGTTTGGGTTAAGGTTGTAGATAGTTGTGTATGTAAGGTTTAGTGTGGGTTTGTAAGGATTTTGGTGTGCTTGTGTTGTGTGTGTGCTTTTTGGACAGAGGATTTGTTTTCTCTGTTGATTGTCGGGATTGTGGTGTGTCGGGCATGTGAGGTTTCGTGTTTGTGAACTTTCGGTTATGTGGTGTCGGTGATTTCGTTGTTGGTGTTGTAGTGCATCGGTGTTGTCAGGTAGATTCATATATATATATATATATATATATATATATATATATTTATATATAAATATAGATATATGGATGTTTGTAGGACAGTAAGTATATTTCTTTTTCAAGTCACCTTGTTTACTTCTTTAAAATGGACCATTGTAGTTCCAGGTCCAGCGATATTGTGTGCATGCATGTAGTGTTTGACTACTGTCTTAGTATCTCACAGTGTAATCAAATCTCTACCCTGTTATGTTCCTCCATAATCATTCATACATTAGTGAGATGTTCTGATACCCCATGGCTACTATCCCACTTTATATGTTAATTTTGCATGTCATCTTTTTATATCTGTCCTAACTGACTGACAAGGTTTCACAGCCCACAGTTTACAATGGTATGTGCAGCTTTCCTAACTGGTATACATAATCTTTGCTACTAGTGCCTCTTTACACAAGAAACGTTTGCTGGTGCACTCTTTGTTTATCTTGTGATTACTCTAGCCTTTATATGGTAACAGAGCTTTGAAGTGTGGACAGCATCCCTATTACATACTGCTCTCTTTGATGTAATAGCTCAACTAGTCAAACTGATCAGGTTTTGCTGTATATTTCACATAGTTCCTTTATTGATGTCTGTGTTGCACACCAAATTGTACTGATTCAGAAGTGTAAGTGTGCAGGACTGTATGTTAAACTTGCTTATTGTGAGTTTTTACAATACCAGTTTCTAACCAGTTGTTTTCAAACAGTACAAGGATGCAAACAATGTCCCTGTTCCTCTTCTGAGCCTTCTGTCTATCTACTTATGTTGCTGCTTCTGGTCTCTTGACACCTGCCAATAACTTATCCCCAGTTTCTTCTGCTATACTACTGGTAATTACAATACACTCACTTTATTCCTTCTGATTTTTCTGTTACTTTCTTTCACTGTTTTGCTTCTCTTAGTTAGTTATCACCTATTGCTTACTTAGCCTGCATTCCATACCACTATATTTTTCTTCTCAATATATGTTCCTTCTGCTTGCTCATCCTGTTCCTTATGTTAATCCTTTGCTGTGTAATCTATCATATTATCTGCACTTGCATATTATCTGTACATTCCTGTTATACATCTGGTCTACTGTGTATTTCTGCTTTTACCTTCTCTCCTTTCCATGGTCCCTAATCAAGATTAGGTGGATGTGTTGAATTGCTGTAATCCACCGATCTGTGTAAACATTCCTACTGTTTTCTCTTCTCCCCTTAATATAGCTTTGAACTGAAGTTCACTTCCCTTGCCCTCTACCCTGAAACAGAAGGAGCAAATGTTGCTAGACAGAAAAGGTTCTCCTTTGGCAGCTCGCAGCCACTATACCTATTTTATAAGGGCAACAGGTAATGTATGTGTTCTACATGTAACCCAATTTAACGATCTGTGTTTACCTGCCTATGAAACATACTTATTGGTAATAAACAGTAGACATATAATTGCACAATTATTGGATAAATTGTAACATTAATTATCTCTTTTTTAAGCACACCTTGTTTTGCAAATGGGCCATGTTTGTTACAGATCCAGGCTCACTGTGCACATGTACATATCGATTGACTAATGTCTCAGTAGCTGATTGGCAGTTTGCTTTAATTCCATCCCAACCTCAACCCTGCCACTTCAGTGAGTAAACACCCTTATAGTTTTTAATCCTCTCCTACGCAAAAACACACTCCTATCCCTGCACACTAAACCACAAAGTAAAATATATTTATAACACTAATCTTCCTGCCAGTAATATTTCCGGTATGAAATCAAAGGGTTTCCTTTACTGTCATCTCCTCAGTAGACTTCAAAAACACAATACATTTACACTCTTCTGCCTCTGCATCCCACTCACAAAATAACAAATACAAAAACTATTATTCCATTTATTTCTACTACATTTCATTTCACAATGCTATAAATACTAACGTTTGAGCCTCATTCGTAAAACAAGCTATCAACTAGAAAATTAGAAACAACCTATCACCAAGAAACTCAGGAATAATATTTAAAGTAACCAATAATTAATATACCCTTAAAATTATCTTTTCCTTGGCCACTACCACATTTTATGGCAAAGCCTTTACATTATTACCTTGAATTCAAGACACAGCATGAAACACATAACAGTTCCTTAAACTAGTTAAGCATTTCCTTAGCACCCCTATATAAACATGACTGTACTTCAACTCACCTTAGCTTCACTAGTCACACTTACTAGTTATCATATACAATTCAATACTAACGTTAATTCTGGAAGTTATTCAGGACCTAACACCAACAATCCTCCTTATCATACCTAAGTATATATTTTCCCTAGCCAAAAATCTGAATGAACCTCTCATCAGAAATGTTTCTATAACCAATCTTACTGCAAAAGAGAACTTAGATTTTTTGAAAACTTTAGTGATGTATGTCAATTAAAAATGAAGGTGTACTCACATACCTGTTTACTTCTTTTGACATTTACCCAAATTTTGACCCTACCTTCTATAACTGTAATCTGCCTAATAACATACAGCCAAGTGGCCTCAAAATATGTCATCTTATTGCTAGAAACATTTGTAGTAAAACAGAACAACTATATGCCTGGAATGATTTCTACAAATGATATATCTTAACAATAAGCAAAACTTGGCTGAAGCCCACTACTTCTGATGATCTAATAATACCACCTGGCTTTAATATGCTAAGGACTGCTTGAATGTCTGAAAGAGCTGGTGAAGTTTTAATCTTGTATTCTAACCACTTATGGGTCACTTCTTCCAACATACCCTTACCAACCTTTAGCAATTACAAATGAATGATTTCAACCCCCTTTGAATAGTTACTATTTACATAACAACAAAAATACACACTTAGAAGATATCTCATCTGTATTAAGAATTACTGTAAAACAGGATTCAGTTATCCCAGGTGATGTTAACATTGACTGGTCCAAAACTTTCCACCCAAACGTCACTTAATTCTAAACAGTCTTCTATTAATCTATTTGGTCCAACACAACTCAGAGCCAATGAGAAATAGTAAAAACATTAAAATAGAAAACTGCGTTTTAACTTCTAGAGTCAACCACAGTATCTTTGTACGAGCTCTAACAGATTCTATCAGTGACCACCACCTCACCTATGTTATATGAGGACAAATTAACTGACCAAAGCCTACTTATTTCATCTGGATTAGATCCAAGAAATAATTCTCACAATCAAAAGTCTATCCTCTACTTAATTAATGAAATTAAGTTCCTGTAAAAATTCTTCCCCTAGACAATGCAGTTTCTTAGTGTAATGACAAATTTGTTAATATTCTAAACTCTATTACTCTTGTAAAAAAGAAGGTTAAAAAATAACTAGCACACATGGATCAAAAAGGATTCTGCTCTAAAAGCTAAGGATATGTGGGAAGAGACTAAAAAGATAATACAAAAACTGAGAAATTCAAAGCTCTGTTTTATGGATATGAATAGCAAAGTACAAGCAGTGAAAATGTTTTAAGTGTCTTTCGTTTTATAAACAGGTCAGGCATATTTTTATCAACCAGAGGAGAGTGTGGATAGCAATTAATAAAGAGTCAAAGGATTTTATCTGAGAGGGGAAAAGGGCAAGAGTAAAGTGGGATAAGATGATCCTTATAATAGTGGATTGGGATTACCTGATTTAAAGGGGTATTTCAGAGCTACACAGTTACAGCTCCTATACATAACACAAGCAGGCAACTATAAGTCAAAGTGTAAAAGGATGATGATGAAATGGGGAGAGGGCTCATGAAAAAAGGAGAGACTGGGATTTTAGATACAGATCCTTAAAGACAATAACAGTAACCATACAGAATATTACATTCTTAAAGTAGCAGAAAGTATTCTAAGAAGTAAGACAACATGAGTATGAAGAAACAAGATTTTGCCAGTAGGGATGACTGCAATTAGGGCTATGGAGAATAGATAAGAGGGTCTGGAATTTACTGGACAAAACTGTCAAAGGAACCAATGTATTGGTAGCAAGTAATTAGAGAGGGAAATGTAATAAAATGGGAAGAGACCAAGTGTTCATTTGGACTGCAGGCTACGGATTGCCTTCCCTATTAAGGATTGATATCAGAACATAGGCAATGAGAAAGAAATGAGGAGTTCCTAAGCAAAAGACCAGCACTGGTAGAGTTTTTAATAGAATCTAGAACCAAATACTCTGTTAAAAAAGGGATAATTAGTAGGGCATGTAAAATCTTACATGGTGAGCATAGGTATATGTCAGTGGAGGTTAGAAAGGATTGGGAGGAGAGACTGGATAAGCAATTCACAAAGAAACAATGGATGGATATATGTACAGCTCTCAAATATGCAACATAGTCTAGATAAGATTCAGGATCTTTGTTTGGAAGTGCTTGCATGGGTATTTTTATACCTCAAGGAGACTCAAAATACTTTTTCCTCAGGTAAATTACAAATGTTAGAGGTGTGACAGGGAAGAACGAGACAATTGGGAACATATTTCTTGGGAGTGTAATGAGTTAGCAGACTTTAAAAATTCCCTGCAGACTACTCTAATAGAAATACTGGGTGAGCAAATAGATGTAACTAAGAAAATGATTTGTTGAGCTATTATATAGAATAGGAATTTCCTAAATATACTAAGTCCTTGTTAAACTTAATTCTCGTAGCTGCCAAAAAAGCAATTACTAGAAAATGGAAATCAAAGTCTAAACCAACTGTACTAGAAGTAGTGAATACAGTAACAGAGATAAAACAACTGGAAGTAGGATCTTTAGAAAAGGGTTGGAGCAAATTACATCGGAATAAATGGAAATTGTGGGGACTATACTTGCAGAATACTGTTTTGGAGAAAGAATGAGGTTTAAATGAAGGCAGGAATTGAATGAGATTTGTAATGTTTGAATGATAGATTATAAGTGATGTGTAATGTTTGCAATTGAAAATATGTCAATATTATTTTCAGTTATAGATGTATGATTGCCAATTTCATGATAATTTAATAAAGATGTTTCTTGTTTAAAAAAATAATAACAAGGACACTGGTTGTCCCCTGAAACTAAGTTATTCATACATCAGAGGATAAAGCCTGGAGAACATTGAAGCAACAACATTCTACTGCTAAATTTCTAATCTACAGAGCTCTTAGAAACAAATTAGAAAAAAAATGCACATACACAAAAAGAAAAGTACTATCATAAACTGCAAACTTCAAATATTAAAAGTCCCAAACAGTTCTGAAACTATATCAAGAAGCTACTGAAACCTTGTAAAACTATGCAACATAACTGTATCCCACATGAGACTAAAGCATTGCTTGTAAAAAGAATGACTATTTCAATTAAGCAACAATTCCTTTTCCAAAGTCTAACAGCTACTTGCATACCAATACTGACATTATCCCCAGCATATCCCTCTATCTCAACCAAATTTAACTCATTTGAGAATACACCCCCTTATAATATTACCCTCCAATATTCCCAAATTTAGCAAGTGAAAAAAACTTCAAAAATCATTAAAGCCTACTACAATAGTCCTTGACCAATGCTTACCACTCACTCCCATCAGAGTATATTACCATGGCATCTCATTTGGTATCCAATCATCATTAATGGATCTATTAAAGAACACTACTTCCCCAAAACAGAGAAGCAATCCAACATTATCTCCATTCACAAACTCATTTGAGAACACTTCCCCTTATCTTATCCTCCAATATTCCCCAATTTAGCAAGTGAAAAAAAAACTTCAAAAATCAGTAAAGCCTACTACAATAGTCCCTGACCAACGCTTACCACTCACTCTCATCAGAGTATATTACCATGGTAACCAATCATCAATAATGGATCTATTAAAGAACACTACATCCCCAAAACTGAGAAGCAATCTTTTAGTTATGTACTCACCATAACTTCAGATGTTTGGGATCCATCTCGCCTACATTCTGACTGATGGGTTCGGAGCCGATCCCTCGGCTCCGACTCGGCACGCTTATGCCAAAGAGTGAAGTCTCTTATTGGCTGAGCTTACTATATCCCAGGATGCACCACTACCAGTCCCCCAGATCTAGTTTGTCCGCATACATACACAGACACACATGCTGCTTATATAACATCGTCAGATGAAACAAGATAAAAAACAGTAGAACTCAAAACCGTTCAATCTCTTCTGATCTCCAAGGCAGGGGGAAGGAGGGTGGGTATTAGGAATGTAGGCGAGATGGATCCCAAACATCTGAAGTTATGGTGAGTACATAACTAAAAGATGTTATGTGATCCTATCTCGCCTACATTCTGACTGATGGGACAGCGTCCCTAGCACCTGAATCCTGGGTGGCTCACTGGAAAACACTCCTGAGTATCGTGGAACCAAATGATGCCCGCTCTTTAGATGCCACATCCAATTTATAGTGGGAAATGAAAGTGTGCGGGTTGGACCAAGTAGCCGCAGCACAAATCTCAGAAATAGCGAGCTTGGAATGAAAAGCAATAGAAGTAGCCATAGCTCTGGTAGAGTGAGCTTTGATAGATGTTGTAAGTTGCTTATTTGAAGAGGAATAAGCCTGAGTTATACAATCTCTAATCCATTTGGAGATAGTAGCTTTAGTGATGGTTTTACCCAATTTATTATCTGAAAAGGACACAAACAACTGGTCTGATTTTCGAATTTGCTGAGTCCTGTCTAAATAGAAACGCAATTGCCTGTGAACATCCAATTTATGGAGGGTGTACTCCGCTTCGTTGGAGAATTTTGGAAAGAAAACTGGTAGCTCTAGAGATTGTTGGAGACAGAGATTAGAACAAACCTTTGGGACAAAAGATGGGTTAGGCCTAAGTGATACTCTATCCTTGTGAAAAATCAAGTACGGTGGTTTGATAGATAGGGCTTGAAGCTCTGAAACTCTTCTTGCAGAGATAATTGCAACTAAGAAGGCAGTTTTCCAAGACAGATATTTTAACTCACATGTAGCAGCCGGTTCGAAAGGGGAAGATGTTAAGGCACGGTACCAAATCAAGATCCCACGGAGGCGCAGGATGAAAAACTGGGGGTCTTAACAGCCCAGCACCTTTAATGAAAGTTTTGCATAATCTGCTGCTCATCAACGGTGGATCCATGGATTCGTGAAATTTAGAGATAGCCGCTAGTTGGACTTTAATAGTAGAGACTGAAGATCCTTGATTAAACAAGGATGTTAAAAATTTCAAAACCTCTGGTATCGGGCAGTGATAGGGTCTAAGCCCTGAGTTGAGCCCAGATAGCAAACCTCTTCCACTTACTGAGGTACAATTTCTTAGTGGTGGGTTTGTGGGCCGAAGATAAAATGTGAATAACTTCCGGGTCTAAGGTGTGATTTCTGACTAAAGTCGGAAGTGGAGGAGCCAAGCTGTCAATTTCAAAGTGTGAAGGGACTGGTGTTGTCGTCCCGACTGATGAATCAGCAGATCCGGAGTTAGATCCAAAAACCAAGGATCGCCCACAGCATGTTTCTTCAGGTAGGGAAACCATACCTGACGAGGCCAGTGCGGAGCAATTAGTATCATTGTGGACCCCAATTGAGAAGCTTTCTGGATGACTTTGGGGAGAAGTGGAACCGGAGGAAAGGCATAAAGTAGTCCTGTTGGCCAAGGTTGGACCAGAGCATCCATAGCTGCCTCCCTGACGTGGAGTCAAGGAGAAGAACCTTTGCACTTTGCGTTTGTGGTGTTGCAAATAGGTCGCAGCACGGGTCCCCCATCTTCTGAAAACCTGAGCTGCTACTGTTTCGTTCAGGGACCACTCGTGAGGAGAGAGAATCGTCCTGCTTAATCTGTCTGCCAATATATTGATTTCCCTGGAATGTGGGTCGCTACCAAGAAACGGTTGGTAGCTACAGCCCATTCCCACACCCTCATGGCCTCTCTGCAAAGGGGGTAAGATCTGGTCCCTCCTTGTTTGTTTAGATACCAGACCACCGACATGTTGTCTGTGTGGATAGCGATAATGCCTTGAGGGAGAAACTTGTGGAGGCCTGTAGGGACAGTAGTACAGCCCTCATTTCCAATACATTGATATGGAGAAAGGTTTCGCCTGGAAGCCAAGAACCCTGAACTAACCTGCCCAGACAATGCCCCCTGTCTGGGAGGCATCCGTCGTCAGGGTGGCCACCGGAGGGGGGATAACAAAAGGTCTTCCCTGACTCAGATTGGATGGCTGAAGCCACCAGCGGAGGTCCCGTTTGCACGTTTCTGTAATCATAATGGGGTGATTGAGGGGGAGATTCTGAAAGGACCATTGAGTCGATAACAGCCACTGAAGAATCCTCATGTGCAATCTTGCCAGTGGAACTAGGAGAACCGTGGCAGACATCGAACCTAAAAGTTGCAGGACCATCCTGGCTGGGGCTTTGGATCTTGAAAGCAGGGCTTGAACTTGACCTTGTAAAGTTTGAATCCTTTCGGTAGGAAGAAAGACGCATCAATTTTGAGTCTATCTCTGCTCCTATGAACCTTATGCGCTGAGAGGGCAGCAAGACAGACTTTGACCAATTGAATGTAATTCCCAGGGTAGCACCCAGGAGATGGTGGCTTTGAGGTTGTCCATTAGTAGATGCCTGGTGGTGGCAGTCAGGAGCCAGTCGTCCAGATAGGGAAACACTTGGAATCCAAGACTCCTCAGGTGAGCAGTCACTACTGCCAAACACTTGGTGAACACCCTGGGGCTGTGGTGAGACCAAAGGGCAGTGCACAAAATTGGAAATGACTGTCTCCCAGGCTGAAGCGCCCTACCTCCTGGACGCCTGATGTATCGGTATGTGATAATAGGCGTCCTTGAGATCTATGGAGCACATCCAAACATCCTTCTCCAACAATGGGAGAATGGATTGTAAAGTGACCATTCGGAATTTGGATTTCATGACGGATTGGTTTAGTTTGCTGAGATCCAATATTGGTCTCAGGTCCCCTGTCTTTTTTGGCACTAAAGAACCTTGAGTAATTTCCGGATCCGATCTGGTCTGTGGGGACCGGTTGGATGACTCCTTTTTCTAGCAGCTTTGATGCTTCTGTGGCTGCAATTTCCCTTTGACTGGGTGGTGGGTCCGGGATTTTTGGACGGTGGGGGTGAGTGTGTGAAGGGAATGGTGTAACCTCCGGCAATAATCCGAAGCACCCATCTGTCCTGAGTGATGGACTCCCAGGCTTTTAGGTGCTTGGCAAAACGGCACCCGACTGGCTCCGAGCAGCACAGCCGGGCAATCCCTCATGAAGTGTGGGAGGCTGAAGAGCCACGAAAGGACTCATGGTCTCCAGAATTGCTGGGCCCTCTGCGCCTCTGGGACGGCGTCTCCCAGAAAAATTTCCCGTCCTCTGCCTCTGGAAGGGGAATCTTCCTGCTGTTGAGGAAAAACTTACGTGATTTGGAACCACATCTTCCCTCCTCCTTTAGCCTTGGGATAAGGCCGAAAGGGAGTGGAATAACGTGCACCTACGGCAGATAAAGTTTTTCCCTCTTGCTCACAGCGGTAAGAGTCTCTTTAACCTTAGCTCCAAATAAGCAGGACCCATCAAAGGGAGCGTCGGGGAAGGAAGACTTGAAGGCCTCCGCAAAATGACACTAACGGAGCCAGGCTTGTCTCCGTAGAGCCACGCCTGTGCCTGCCGCTCTGCCCGCCTTCGCCGCATATGAAATGAGCCTCATGGACGAAGTTAGAAATCGAGGTAAGGATAGCCAACTGAGAGCTAACCGACTGGGCTAGCTGCTCAGGTAGGTTACCTGAGAGGGAATCTGACAGCTCCTTGACCAGATCCCTCTGTAGCCTGGTAAAATGTGCCAAATAATTCAGGGACCTTAGTGTAAAGGCCGCTGAAGTCAGGGTGCGCTTCCTGCACGGTCCATGCTCCTAGACTCCTTATTAGGAGGATGGACGGACGTTGAAGCCTCTGCCACGTCCTGTTGTGTAGCAGATGCCACCACCATGGCATCTACAGCCACGCCTTTTGTCAAGAACTCCTTCTCGGGTGGGGCACTGGTTCCACAGTATCTGGATGTTCCCACGCCCTCCGACAAACCAAATCCAGGAGCTCGTCGAAGGGCGGAGACACCCAGGAGGCGGAGGGCTGAGCCCCAAAGGCCTTGAGAAGCACTGACTCATCAGCAGAGGGGGGTTTGGATATCCGGCCGCCTCGTTGCTTGAGGATCTCTAAAATGTCTGCGAATGAGACATCATCTGAGGATGACTTCGGGGACCCCTCCACATCATCAAGATCAGTGTCCGATGTAAGAGACTCGGGGGAGTCCACGTGCTTCCTCTTGCACGATCTCTTCCTTGGGGGCTCCTCTGAAGACAACTCTGAAGAACCCTCAGGAGGAGGGGAACCCCCAGTGGGGGTAACCTCAGGCCCCGGGGCTCCGCTGCCTAGGGACAGGGGAACTGCCAAAGACCCAGTCTCCACGCCCAGGGAAGGTGCCGGTAAAGCCGGAGAGATGGCCGAAGAAGACTTGGCCAAGGCACTCCTCATAGCTCTGAAAGCCGGACCCCCCAGAATCCTGGGAGTGTCCGTCCCCGAGCCATGATAGCAGACGGAATTCCCGCAGCAAGCACCGAGAGGGAGGCTCGAACCGACAGCATAGGTCCCAAACGTCACCCCGGTCCGGCCGAAGAAGTCCGCGTGCCAAACTCGGACCCGAAGGCGGGGTTGGAGTAAGGGTCGGAGCCGACCCTAGGATCTCCACCGGCTCCAACAGCACCTGCTCACGGAGCCGGCGGTCGGAGGAGGAATGGCAATGGCATGGGCTATCGGCTCAAGCCAATTGGGTCGGAGCCGAAACAAATTTTTGAAAGACTGGGGACTGGAACAGTCTTTGGAGCACCCTGTCTATGTCCGAATCTGACATCCTCGATGACCTAGAGGATACTGAACGGGTTCGAGTTGGCCTCTCCAACGGCCCCAAGGGCTAGGGGACCGGCTCCGAGGCGACTCGATGACTATCGGTGCCGAAGGAATACCCAAACTAGTTTCCATCGGTGCCGAGGAGGACTTAGGCGCCGAGGAGGAAGTGTCTGAGCGGACAACCTTCATCGGCTCCGGGACCAGTGGAGCTGATGAAGGTGACCGCCTCGATGCCCCAGCCACCGGCTCCGAAGCCAGAGGAGCCGAGACTGGAGGCATCGAGGCAGACCGTTCCGCCCTCGGCCCCGAAGTCCTTGGAGCCGAAGGAGAAGCCTGCCTATGTCTTTTGGCGGTCGGGTCCGACGGACTGGTCGGAGCCGGCCTTTCTTTTAGCAGGAGAAGGAGAGGATGCTAAAGCTTCTTCAAAAGAGGGTTTTATAAGGCCTTTCAAAATAAGCTTATTTTTCCTCTCTTGGAGGACCCTCGAGGAAAAAGCGTGACACATGCTGCAGGACTCCTGCAAATGTTTGGCGCCCAAACAATATACACACAGAGAGTGGTCATCCATGATAGACATTTTAAAACTACATTTAGTGCATTTTTTGAAGCCCGAAGGCCTAGGAGCCTGAGACATTATAAGAAAAACTGAGTACTCTCTCACAGACAAAACTTTGTTGGGAAAGACTGACCCTACAAGATTAACTTGCCGTTTACAATGTTAGCCAATTAAAATAAAGGCCAACTGAAGACATACAACAGTGAATAAAGTATACAGGAATCCAAGAACCCCTAAGGTTCAAAGGGATTAACCAACAGGAAAGGCCCTATGGATGAAGGGAGCCTGTACCGGAACAAACACCAATCACACACAAATTTTCTTACAAAAAGTTTTCAAAACACACACACACAGCACAGAGTAGCTGTTAAAACAGCTTTTTGTTAAAGAATTAGCAAATTTCTGACAGAAAAAGTTAGTGAAAAGACACTACTTAGCTCAGCCAGCTCGAGACCACGTCTTTGCTAGTTAGCGTCAAACGAGATCTGGGGGACTGGTAGTGGTGCATCCTGGGATATAGTAAGCTCAGCCAATAAGAGACTTCGCTCTTTGGCATAAGCGTGCCGAGTCGGAGCCGAGGGATCGGCTCCGAACCCATCAGTCAGAATGTAGGCTTGATAGGATCACATAACATCCAACATTATCTCCATTCACAAAGGCAGTCAAGACCTAAATATTTAAAACTATAGGCAACTGCAATATTATGAACTCTATAAAATATAATACAGAAATGTGAACACAAACACATTCTTCATCATCATGTATCAAATAATCCAACCCAATATGGTTTTCTTTTAGGCCATTGTTCTTACACAGCCCTGAAATCATTTTGTGAACACTCATCTAAACCCAAATTCACTGACTGCCTATATATTCCTTTATTCATCAAAAGCCTGTGATGCTGTCTCTCACAAGCTACTTTGTAGACTCTTCCAACTTTAAATGGACTGCTCATTTCTGAGTTGGTTTAACATCTGACAAATTCTAGTAAGGTAAATGGAAATACGCACATTCAGCTTGTATTCCGACATCAGTAGGAATGCCATAAGGGTCCATTTTTGGACTGTTACTGTTCAATAGCTTCATTAATAATCTTCACAAAGTAATTGATAATGGAATCATAATTCAGTATGCTAATGACTCTGTATTGATGTGAGGTAGTGCCAGCTGTACCAGGGGGAATAGGGCAGTGCATGCATAACATATGCCAGCATAGCTAGCTGGAGTTTTGTAAAGAATTATATGTCATTTGGCTATCAAACTGATTTTGGTAGATGTTTGTGTTAAACGTATTTATAAAGTTGTTTGTGTTAAAAATGTATCAACACTGGGTCCTACTAGACAGAAAAGAAATATACATGCATGTCAGACTGTATTGTTGTAACTGATGAAATGTATATATTTTACCAGATGATACTGGAAGGGAAGGGGTTAAGCTCAGCCCACCTAACCTTAAGAAAAATATCCTGAAATTAAATGACTTGATTTAGACCATAAAGATTTTATCTCACAGGTCTGAATGTAGCCAGAGACTCAATATCTGTGAAAAGCCTGTGCTGGGATCCTGCTCTGTTGTCCTTAGTAGTGAACTAATTGCTACCCTTGGGTGCCAGAGAATGGTTTATTAGTTTCTGCAGGAAGGGTAGAAATGTTGGAATTGTTTTACAGTTTCCAGATGCTATAATAAACCTTAGCTAAAGTTCTATGTGTGTATTGTGACACATCAGTGCTAGACTGTGGCTCAGTTTCTAGTGAGAGGGTAGTGTGGGAACCACAGGGTCAGGTGACTGGATGTGATGTCATTCTATAGCCAGCACTGAAATTGTATTTGAATACTAGTGAGAGATGTGAGATATGCACTCTGTTTTTGGACCCGACAAGACACTCATCCACTTTTATTTTGCCTTGTTTTAGTAAGTAACAAGGGAACAGTAATTCTTCAATCAGTCTGAAAAATATAGTGACATTAGCTAAATGTTTTTTTTTTCTCTATCTGTCTGAGTCTTTCCATCTGTGTTGCTTTTTTATATCTCCTGTGATTGAAACTCTGGTGTTTATTGTAAATAGATATTAAGTATTTTCATTTTTTTTTTTTAATTATTTATTATTAAATATATCTAAACCTTTCATTGTGGCTGGTCTTTTAGAAAATATTTAACCTATGAGAGTACTTGCATTTATTTAGTGGCAATGTGGCTCGACCTTCCTGAAAGTCTTGCTGCTTGGTTAAACACTGTCATTTGTATAAGTATTAATTTTAATGTGTAATTGGGTACCCTGGTAAGAGCCTCAAAGTAGCTGGCTTTGGGTGTTTTGGTGGCAGCAAATCTACCTTATAATGTGGGTGGAGTGGCAGAGTGGGTAAGTTGTGCCAGGCTTTCCCGTGTGTGTGTGTGTGTGTGGTACTTGAGTACATGTATCATATTTCTGACACACTGCAACATTTCCTTGTGTACTAGTAGAAACAAAGTAGTTTTTTTTTCATTGCTTGATAATAGGCAACTTTAAATATGGATATTCAAGCCTGTTGAGCAGCTGATTTTACTGTGTGTGTCTAAAAATCAAATCTCAAAGAGAGTGTGTGTGACAGCTACTTTGAACATGGATACTGAGAACACTGATTTCAGAGAGAGGGTGGTGGAGGAATTGTCTTGGAACACCCGGCTAAGTTCTCAGCTCTATAGTGGTTAGTGGGCTTGTATTATTTGGGGCCTGGAGAGGAAACCCAGCTCCAGGACTGCAGTGTGCATTCTCTGTGTGCTCTTAAGGGAAACTGTACTTGGTGTAGAGAGATGCATCTGAAAATACTGTACCTATTTTTTTACAGTGAACATTACCCCTGGTGTCAGTGGTAAGGATTGAGGCTCCTTAATAACTTGGCCAGAGGAGAGACATCACATATTGGTGAGCAGCAGCAGTGTGGATATTAATTGAACATCTGCAGCCTGTAAGCAGTTGTCACTAAAAGTGTGCATACTCAGCAGCCACAAGGTAAACATACAGAGTTTCATTTTTCACAGCAGTTTATTTATTTATTTTTTCATTTAGTTTAGTCAGGGAATGCAGGAAAAGATGTCAGCAGATGATTATGGCAAGCTGGCAGTGAACCAGTTGGCTAAGGTGTGCAAATCCAAAGGACTGGTGCATGGCAATCTAACCAAAGAAGAAATTATTTCAGCCTTAGTCACAGCTGCAGCACAGATCAGCAAACAGGAAGACAAACCGTCTGGTGATGGGGATGTGCAGCCCTCAGAAACAGGACAGTTCACCTTTTCTTCAGAGGACTTAAAATCTGTTTGGAGTTAAAGAGACTTGAACTGGAGGTAAAACATATGGAATTAAAATCAGCAGAGAGACTGCGGCATTTGGAGGTCGAAGAAAATGAGAAGCAGTGTCAACATGAGAGGGAAATGATGACTCTTCAACAGGAACATGGAGGTAATGGGGAAGGAAATAATGAACCACAGAAGCAACAAAGGTAGGTAAATTTGTTCCACAGTATACAGAAAATGATAATTTTGATAGTTTTATTCATATACTTGAGACAGTATATAAACAGTGTGAGGCTGACCAAGGGTTCTGTGTATGGTTCCTGACCCCTTAACTTCATGATAAAGCTGTAACTGATGTTTCTAAATTGTCTTATACTGATTGTTTAAATTATGACAAGGTTAAACAATGTTTAGTGGAATGTTTTAAGTTAACTCCTAAAGCTTACAGAAAAAAAATTGTGAGGATAGACATAGGGCAGATGAAAGTAAATGTGATTATATTGCTGAGCTAAGCACTTATTTTCATAGGTGGGTAAGTGGGTATCAGGTCATCACTTTTGAAGGGCAGGTAGACCTTTTGGTGAGGGAACAAGCCCTTAGCACTTTGCCTGAGGACATGAGAATCTGGTTGGCAGACCGGGAGTGTAACTCTGCAGATGAGCGGGGGAGAAAAGGGGATCTCTACTTGGCAAGCAGGTCACCAATGCACAAGAAGGGGATACCCAGTGCTGCATACAGATATAAGGGAACCCATGGAGGGCAGCCTAAACCACCCCAACAGAGTCCACCAGTAAAAGGGGAAGCCACTAGTTCAGATACATAGCCAGGATTAGGGTTTAGATATTTTAAATTTAACCAGATGGGCCATGTAGCATACAAATTTCCACTGAATCAATGTGGGGAACAAAGGTTGAGGGAGCCAGCAAGTGGTAATAGCATGCCAGTGGTAAGTTGTCTGGAAACAACAGGGATACCAAACTATCATAGGAGTTTGGATCCTATCTTAGTGGATGGAAAACAGGCCACTGCCAAGAGAGACAAGGCCTCTGACATAACCATTGTGAAGCCTGCAGTGGTTAAAGAGGAGCAGCACTTGCTTGGGCAGTCCACTCCAGTCAGAGCTTTGGCCAGAGTTCACCTTAACTGGGAGGGTGGAAAAAGAAGCAAACACGTAGGTGCACCTGAGGATATCCGTGCAGGTGTTTTGTTAGGGAATAATTTTGATAATTCAGTACCTTGTGTGCATGAAGTTACATACAGACAGGCTTGGAGACAGGCATGTGGGTCTGGTAGCCTGGGGTACACCCAGACAGACCCCACACCTGTAGCCAGGGCTGGTGATGTGGCTATTTCAAGGAGGCAGCTACCCTGTAACAGTGAGCCTGAAGGTGAGCCACAGCTGCTGACAGATACTGATGTTCACTTGGACAGTGTGACTGCAAGGGCAGAGGTGAGTGGTAGTACCCAGGCTGACAGTGGGGCAACACTGTCAGAAGATACCAGACTTCCTGTGGAAGGGAAGCTGTGAAGGGTCTCAAAGGTAGAGTTGAGACAGGTTCGACTCTCAGACCCTACATTATGAGGCTTGCGAAAGGTAGGTAAGGAGGCACCTGATTCTCAAGGAAAAGGGGAGTTTGTATACTGGAACAAAGGATTACTGTACAGAGAATGGACCCCTGAGGGAGGGCTAGAGGATGAGGTAATACTTCAGTTGGTAGTGCCCAGAGCCTGCCATCGGGTACTTCTAGCCATACCCCATGACATTCCTTTTGCAGGTCATATGGACATAGTGTACAAAGAGACATATTATGCAATACTTCTATTGGTCTGGGATTGCAAGGGATGTAACAGGGTACTGCAGAACCTGTGAGCAGTGCCAAAAAGTAGGCAAGGTAGGAGACAAGGTGAAAGCTCCTTTGATACCTTGGCCTGTGATTGAGGAGCTGTTTCAGAGGGTAGCTATGGATACTGTGGGGCCTCTGAGTATCCCAAGTTCCACAGGGAAGAATTATACCCTAGTGGTAGTAGATTATACTACCAGATACCCTGAAGTGGTGGCTCTGTACTCGATCAAGGCACAGAAGGTGACAAATTCTTTATTAGATATTTTCAGTAGAGTAGGTTTCCCTGAGAGAAATATTGACTGACAGTGCTGACAATTTCATGTCAGACCTGCTGGCTTGGCTGTGGGAGTGTTGTGGGGTGAAGCACCTAAAGATTAACCACCCCCAAGACTAATGGTCTTCTGGAGAAGTTAAACTCTACACTGAAGACCATGCTAAAGGCATTTGCAGACCAGTTTAAGAGAGAGTGGGACAAATATTTGCCCCATCTGCTGTTTGCATACAGAGAGATACCCCAGGAATCCACAGGTTTTTCAACCTTTGAGTTGATGTATGGGCATAGAGTCATGGGGCCCTTGGATATGATTTGTGATGAGTGGGAGGGTAAGTGTGAATTCCACAAGGACTCTGTTGTGGCATATATCCTAAACCTCGGGACAAGGCCTAGGGAGCTCATTGGCTTGGCCCAGTAGAACCAGGCAGGAACCCAACAGCAGAAAGAGGGCTGATATGATAGGAATGCTCAAGCCCGTGAGTATGCTATGGGGCAGCGGATTGTGGTGCTCATTCCTGTCAGACACAATAAGCTGCAGGCAGCTTGGGAAGGACCCTTCAAAGTTGTAAGAAAGGTCAGTGATGTTAACTACATGGTAAAACTGCTAGGCAGGAGGCAGGGGCACAAACTGTACCTTGTTAACATGATGAAGCCTTGCCATGACAAGGAGGTCCTTGTGCTGAGTATTTGCAGTGGGTGGCAGGAGGAGTCTGAGGGGGATCTGGTGACTGATCTCACTGAGGCTCGGACTGACACCTCAGCGGAAGGGTAGCAATGTCCCAGCAGCTATCCTCTGCATAGGTTTGAAAAATCCCAGCAGTATTACAGGAGTTTGGGGACATGTTCACTGGGAATCCTGGGTGCACCCACCTGGTGCAGCACCATGTGGATACAGGACCCCAAATACCTATCAAGCAGGCCCATTACAGGGTGTCCGAGCGAGTCAGACAGACACTGAGGGAGTAGATACAGGAAATGTTGGAAATGGGAGTACTCCAGGAGTTCAGCAGTCCCTGGGCCTCCCAAATGGTGCTGGTACCAATGGTGGATGGCAGCATCAGGGTCTGTGTGGATTGCAGAGAACTAAATGGTCACACAGAGTCAAATGGCTACCCCATGCCTAGTACAGATCAAGGTTTATAGCACTGTCGGGGGCTAAGTATCTGACTACTATTGACCTGACTAAGGGCTACTGGCAGGTGCCCTTGACTCCCACCGCTACAAAGAGAGGTCAGTCTTTGTGACGACTTTTGGATTATATGGATTCACAAAAACGCCTTTTTGGATAAAAAATGTGCCAGTGACCTTCCAGAGGCTGGTATATCATATCCTAGCAGGAGCAGAAGATTATGCCCTTGCTTACCTAGATGATATTGCCATCTATGGCCATTCCTGGCAAGAGAACATTCAGCATGTCAAGGAGGTCCTGGGCAGAGTTCAAAGGTCAGGGTTGACCATTAAGCCCAGTACTTGTGAGGTGGGTAAGGCAGATGTCTCCTACCTGGGACATAGAGTGGGGAGTGGTAAGATCAGGCCAGAACCTGCTAAAGTGGAAGCTGTTCAGGCATAGTCTGCCCCTGTTACCAAAACGCAGATGAAGGCATTCTCCAAGACAGCAGGGTACTATAGACCATTCATTACCCATTATAGTACAATAGCTGCTCCCCTCACAGACCTAACAAGGAAAAACAGGCCAGATAAGGTTGTGCGAACCCCAGCCTGTGATGAGGCATTCCAAGAGCTTAAAGGGGCTTTAGGAGGGCCCCCTGTATTAGCCAGTCCAGGTTACAGCAAAGAATGTGTTGTGCAAGTGGCTGCTTTAAACCATGGGGTGGGGGCTGTACTCAGCCAGGTTTCCTCAGAGGGAAAAGAGCACTCTGTTGTATATCTCATCCACAGACTCCAACCCAGGGAGGAATGTTATGCAGCTGTAGAAAACGAATGTCTAGCCATAGTATGGACATTGCAAAAACTTCAACCCTATCTGTATGGAAAGGAAATTCATTGTGGTTTCAGACCACAATCCTTTAACATAGCTACATTGAGTCAGCTAGCAAAATGCCAAATTATTAAGGTTGAGCCTAGGGTTTCAGGCATATGGCATGACAGTGCAGCACTGTAGTGGGGTTAGCAAGGACAATGCAGATAGGATCTCAAGACAGGGTATGGGTTAATGTGTTATCAGACAGGCTTATTTCTCTCAAGCAACATTCCTCCAGGGTTCTTGAAAAACTACCTAGAGTCTTCAAAGGGGCTAGAGATGTGATGATGTGCAGTAGTGCCAGTTGTGCCAGGGGGAGTAGGGCAGTGCATGTGTAACATATGCCAGCATAGTTAGCTGGAGTTTTGTAAAGAATTATATGTCATTTGAATATCAAAGTGATTTGTACAGATGCTTGTGTTAAAAATGTATTTGTAAAGTTGCGTGTGTTAACAATGTGTCAACAGTGGGTCCTGCTGGACAGAAAAGAAATATAGATGTATGTCAGCCTATATTGTTGTAACTGATGAAATATGTATATATTTTATCAGAGGATACTGGAAGGGAAAGAGTTAAGCGCAGCACAGCAAACCTTAAGAAAAACAGTCTGTAATTAAATGACTTGGTTTAGGCCATAAAGATTTTTATCTCACAGGTCTGAATGCAGCCAGAGACACAGTGTCTGTGAAAAGCCTGGGCTGGGATCCTGCTCTATTGTCCTTAGTGGTGAACTAATTGCTACACTGGGGTGCCAGATAATGACTTGTTAATTTTTGCAGGAAAGATGGGAGTGTTGAAATTGTTTTGCAATTTCCAAATGCTGTAATAAACCTTACCTAAAGTTCTATGTGTGTATTGTGACACATCAGTGCCAGATCTTGGCTCTGCTTCTAGTGAGAGCGTAGTGTGGGAACTACAGAGCGAGGTGACCAGATGTGATGTCATTCAGTAGCCAGCACTAAAATTGTATTTGAATACTAGTGAGAGATGTGAGGTGTGTACTGTTTTTAAAACTGACAAGACACTTATCCACTTTCATCTTGCCTTGCTTTAGTAATTAACCAGGGAACAGTAATTCTTCAGTCAGTTAAAAACTACAGCAAGATTAGTTAAATAGCACAAACCCAGCGTAGGCAAGGCTCCAGGTTCAAAAGCAACAGATTTAATCAAACACAAGCGATTTCACCAATAGCTTCATCAGGTGTAATATCAAACACATAAAACCACATCAATTTAAATACAAAATTAAAATCACATGACATAATACTTTGCAAACTTAACATGACATATATAAAAATCTCTCTCTCTCTCTCTCTCTCTATATATATATATATATATATATATATATATATATATATATATATATACACACACACGTGTTATTTTCACAAAAATGCAATATAAAAACCTATACCTACTGAGCACAGCCATAAAAATAAAATTAAAAATGTATTAAAAAAAAAAAAAAAATATATATATATATATATATATATATATATATATATATCCTAACTAGTTATTTCTTACGTAATGGTCTAGATTTCAAGGTAGGTCTCAAAGGTATACAGTCATTTAATCCGTGGCTAGCATTAGCCCTCAGTCTTATAATCCACTGGGCTTCAATTTCTATTTTCAACCTAATATCTCCTCCCCTTTTATTTTCAAAATTCATTCCTATAACCATAAAACTAAAACAATGTGTGACATCAGTATTGACAACATGTTTTGCCAGAGCATTAAATGTGCTCCTCTTGCCTGCATGGTATAAGTGTTCCCTGATCCTGTCTTTCAACATTCTGTCGGCTTTTCTGACATAAAATTTGGTGCAAACTTTGCACACAGCCAAATATACCACATGCATACTAGTGCAAGTGGACCTGATATTAAATTTAAACAATTCACCTGTGTCTAGGTGCAAAAAACTGGTGCTACTATTAATTTACGAACAAAAAGAACATTTCCTACAAGGCATGGTATGCCCTTGTATAGCAGGTTTATTATTGTCTCTCGGACTATACAAATGTCTCCTAAGTGACTTTCTACTTCTGAAAACAAATTGTGGAACAGAATCTATAAATCTGCTTACTTGTTCATTCGTTGTCAATATGTTCCAATTTTTCTTAATGATATCAGTATACTGGTTAATATTACTCGAGTATGAAAAAGACATCCTTAGATTGTTACTCTGTCTGTTGTAGGAATTACCTACCTACCTACCTTGAAATCTAGACCATTACGTAAGAAATAACTAGGTAATATATATATATATTTTTTTTTTTTATACATTTTTAATTTTATTTTTGTGGCTGTGCTCAGTAAATATAGGTGTATATATTGCATTTTTGTGAAGATAACATATATATATATATATATATATATATATATATATATATATACAGATATATTTTTTATATATGTCATGTTTCTTTAAGTTTGCAAAGTATTATGTCATGTGATTTTAATTTTGTATTTAAACTGATGTGGTTTTATGTGTTTGATATTACACCTGTTGAAGCTATTGGTGAAAGCAGTTGTGTTTGATTAAATCTATTACTTTTGAACCTGGAGCCTTGCCTATGCTGGTTTTGTGCTGTTTTTATTCTGTTCTTTGGGAGCGAAGGTACCTGGAAATCAGTGGTGGTTGTGTTAGCAGTTTTTCTTCTTTTTTTCTACACCACTGTTTACTGGATGATGGCTACCGGGTCAGAGAATATTGAACTGGATTATACTCCTATTTCCAGCACTGAATTTTTTTTCTGCCCAAGGTAAAAGAGCACGCTAATCCACTGCTTGATAGTGTATTAGAAGAAGAGGTTGAAGTAACACAAAGCGTGGACTTTGTTATGCTCAGAAGTCATTTATTTACCCTAGAAAAGGAACTTTTTAAATTAAAAAGATTGCAATATCAGAAATTTCATATGGAGGCATGTTTAAAGGAAGGTGTTATACCAAGAGGGTTGAGAGTGTTAAAAATGCCCTCTCAAGTGAACTGTGAATCAACTTTGCTTGTTGAGTGGCAAAGACTGAACATTAACACCAGTATGAATTATTTGCAGCTCCTGGCTGATTCAGCTGACAGGGAGATAGGATTGGTATTGATTTCCATTAAAAATAAGCACTCAGAATTGTTCCAATGTTTTAGTGCTGATATCCTGGACAGGTATGTATGGGAAATGCTAGAAGAGGTGAGCGTTTACTCCAGGAAACTTTTACAAACCAAACTGAAGAAACTACAAAGGGATAAATGGGACTTTGCAGCTGGTAATATTTTCACGTGGCCTTGTTACACTGAAAACCCACAAGGTGGCGCTAACATGAATGAGAGAAATATATGAACTAATTTGTTGGAGCACAATTTAGTCAGTGTTGCAGACGTGAGAGCTACAGTTCAACCTGAAGGTAGCTCGTTGGTTCCTAATCAAGGAACGCCCATGCTGCAAGCTGAAACAGAGAAACAACTGGGTGCACGCCGTAAAACAGTTACGATTGTAGCGCAAGTTCATAATGAAGAAGGGAGAGTATCTCCTGCTAATAATGTGAATCTTGAATCTTTTTTATGTTTATCTTTCCCCCAGAGCATTGCCTTTCCCCTACCGATGAGAGAGAGGTCCATGTCGAGAGGAGGCGGACAACAGAGGGGTAGAAATCAAGTGAGGAACAAACGGAAACATGAGGAAATGGGTGAGTTCTTACAACATAAAGAAGGCATTTATGAATGGCAAGACTTAGTTTTGAACTTATCCAATTATGTTTTGACTCATGAAGAACTTTTAGTCCTAAACAAAGGACCTTCATTTGTTCCTAGTACAGACTCAGACATTTCTAAAATAATTTTGGACATTAAACAATTTACCCGTAACTTAATGTGCAAATTAATGTATGGTGGTGAAGTAGCAGATACCTCTGTGAATTTGTTTAAGAAACCGAGCGCATTTGTTCTCCAATGAAATCCTTTAGTACAAGCTTTTGAAGAATTGTGTATTAATGATGTTTATGATTTATATTACAAACAATGCTTCAATAGAAAGAGTTTTAAACATTTTAATTTGAGCAAAACAGAACATTTAGCCCTTCATGACTTAGAAAATAGTATGGCAATTATGATTCGACCTGCTGATAAGGGTGGAAAAATAATGATATTAGGTAAAGAGAAGTATGATGATGCTGTGTACTTGATGCTGAGTGATGATACTTCTTATACATTAATCACACGAATGAGAGTTAATGAAATGATGCAGAGGGTAATCCTTAAAATCAAAGAATTTAATCATCTAGGAATTATAGATGAGAATTTATGTCAGCATTTCATTGTATTGAATCCCCTTATACCCATAATACAAGGCTTGCCAAAAGTACATAAGAATAGTTTAAATCCTCCTATGAGACCAATTGTGGCTGGCACCAACTGGTGCACTGAACCCATTTATATATATATTGAGAAGATATTGAGACCTGTTCTGAATAGTTCAGAATACATATTAAGGGACACTGAACATTTTCTTAAGGATCTCTACCTTTATACTTCAAAGAAAGGACTAGGGAAACAGGTTTTACTGGTTACATTGGATGTTATTTCATTATCTACATCTATTCCAAATGAGCTAGGTATAGAATATGCTATCAAATATATGGAAG
Organism: Protopterus annectens; assembly: GCF_019279795.1. Taxonomy (NCBI): domain Eukaryota; kingdom Metazoa; phylum Chordata; order Ceratodontiformes; family Protopteridae; genus Protopterus; species Protopterus annectens. The sequence continues at coordinate 247,278,194 of NC_056731.1, forward strand.
TGAATTCATGTATCAATGGCAATAAATAACTCAGATTAGAGAACTATTGCGCTTGGTACTAGAAAACAATGTGTTTATATTTAGAGATTCTATCTATTGGCAAGTTAATGGTGTAGCGATGGGCATTCCTTGTGCTAATAGCTACGCCAATGCAGTGATGGCTACATGGGAAAGGGAACATCTAATAGGAGGCACACTCAATACCCGAATTTTATTTTTTAGGAGGCTTGTGTATGACCTCTTTTTGTTATGGGGGGGGGCACATCTGATTTGCTGACAGAATTTGTATGTTATTTAAACAACAGCACAAATTTTCTGACATTTACAGCACAATGGTCTGAAACAAATATTGATTTCCTAGATGTAACTGTGTGTAAAGATGATAGTAACATGTTGAGCACTAAACTTTATAGGAAAACATGTTGAGTTAACCATCCACTGAAGAGGCAAAGTATGTATCCGCAGTATATTTTTAGGAATGTTGTCCAAAACCAGTTCTATAGGGCTTCTAGGCTCAATGTTAGCAATACAGATTTTCAAGAACAGATATGTAGTACGGGCATGGAGTTAATAAATAGGGGATATGAAAGAGATATGGTACATAGAGGTATATCAAATGTTTTGGATAAGAGAACTACTAGAGCCAAACCCTACAACTCTGAACCAATACAAGACATAAATAATTCCTACAACAGACAGAGTAACAAACTAAGGATGTCTTTCTCATACTCGAGTAATATTAACCAGTATACTGGTATCATTAAGAAAAACTGGAACATATTGACAACGAATGAATACATAAGCAGATTTATAGATTCTGTTCCACAATTTGTTTTCAGTAATAAAAAGTCACTTAGGAGACGTTTGTGTACTCCAAGAGACAATAATAAACCTGCTATACAAGGGCATACCATGCCTTGTAGGAAATGTTCTTTTTGTTCATATATTAATAGTAGCACCAGTTTTTCCACCCAGTCACAGGTGAATTGTTTAAATTTAATATCAAGGCCACTTGCACTAGTGTGCATGTGGTATATTTGGCTGCGTGCAAAGTTTGCACCAAATTTTATGTTGGAAAAACTGACAGAATGTTGAAAGACAGGATCAGGGAACACCTATACCATGTAGGCAAGAGGAGCATGTTTAATACTCTGGCAAAACATGTTGCCAATACTGATGTCACGCATTGTTTTAGTTTTATGGTTATAAAAATGAATTTTGAAAATAAAAGGGGAGGAGATAATAGGTTGAAAACAGAAGAAATTGAAGCCCGGTGGATTACAAGGCTGAGGTCTAATGCTGGCCACGGATTAAATGATTGTATACCTTTGAGACCTACCTTGAAATCTAGACCATTATGTAAGAAACAACTAGGTAGGATATATATATATATATATATATATATATATATATATATATATATATTTTTTTTTTAATACATTTTTAATTTTATTTTTGTGGCTGTGCTCAGTAGATATAGGTGTATATATTTCATTTTTGTGAAGATAATATATATATATATATATATATATATATATATATATATATATATATATATATATATAATGTTTCTTTAAGTTTGCAAAGTATTATGTCATGTGATTTTAATTTTGTATTTAAACTGATGTGGTTTTATGTGTTTGACATTACACCTGATGAAGCTATTGGTGAAAGTGCTTGTGTTTGATTAAATCTATTGCTTTTGAACCTGGAGCCTTGCTTACGCTGGTTTTGTGCTGTTTTTATTCTGTTTTTTGGGAGCGAAGGTACCTGGAAATCAGTGGTGGTTGTGTTAGCAAGATTAACTAAATGTTTCTTTTCTGTATCTGTCTGAGTCTATCCATCTGTGGTTTTTTTTGTTTTATATTTCCTGTGATTAAAACTTTGGTATTTATTGTAACTAGATATTCAATATTTTCACATTTTTCTTTCGTTTATTATTAAATGTATCGGAACCTTTCATTGTGACTGGTCTTTTAGACAATATTTAACCTTTGAGAGTACTTGCATTTATTTAGTGGGACTGTGGCTCCATGTTCCTGAAAGTCTTGCTGCTTAATTTTAATAAGTGTAATTGGGTACCCTGGTGAGAGTCTTAAAGTAGCTGGCTTTGTGTGTTCTGCTTGTGTGTTCTGGTGACAGCAAATCCACCTTATAGTCTGGGTGGAGGTGACAGAGTGGATAAGCTGTGCCAGCCTTTCCCAGGTGTGTGTGTGTGTGTGTGTGTGTGTGTGTGTGTGTGTGTAAATCAAATTTCAAAGAGACAGTGTATGTGACAGCTACTTTGAACAGGGGCACTCGACACTGATTTCACAGAGGAGGTGGTGGAGAACCTGTCTTGGAACATCCAGCTAAGGACTCAGCTCGTAAGTGGTCAGTGGGCAGTCTTATTTGGGACCTGGAGAGGAATCCCAGCCCCCAGAATGGAGTGTGTATTCTCTGTGTGTTCTTAAGTGAAACTACTTGGTGCAGAGGGCTGCATCTGACAATACTGTATGTGTGTGTGTGTGTGTGTGTGCGTGTGCGTGTGTGCGCATGTGTGTGTGTGTGTGTGTGTGTGTGTGTGTGTGTGTGTGTGTGTGTGTGTGTGTGTGTGTGTGTGTGTGTGTATATATATGTGTGTCTATTTTTCTCACAGTGAATGTTCCCCACCAGTGTCAGTGGTGAGGATTGAGGCTCCTTGATCAGCCACTCAGAGGAGGGACATCACAGACTTTACCTTAATATGCCATACAAACTTCTTGACTTATCTTCAAACTGTAACTCAGAACGCCTTCAATAAACTAGAAGACTGTCTGAAAACATCTAAACTAATACTGAATGCTGAAAAATGGAATCATGCTCTTCACTGCTATGGATTTCTATAAAACTCCTCCAACCATAACTTTAACATTAAATAACAATACTGCTTTGGAGCAAGTTAATGAAACTAAATTTATAGGTATCATCATAGGCCAAAAACTAATGTTCGGTCATCACATAAACTACATAATTACCAAAACTAATCAGAAACTTCATACCTTATATAAAATCAAATCATTTCTCACACCAGAAGCACAGCTCCAAACTAATAATTGTCTTATTCCATTGTTTATTATATGCATCCCCATCATCAACAAACATTCTCCAAACATTACTTGATAATAACATTGTCATAATGAAAAATCATGCCGTCATAAGTGCAACTTACATACATGGATGACAAACAGAAAATTTACTCCAGGACTTCCCTTTGTAGTACTAATGGAGAGATGCAGCTCGTAAATGCTTTTATCCCACGCATGGATCCCCTTAAATTATCTATGGTATCATCCTACTTATTCTCATTAGGAGTAATATATAATTATCAACCATGGGATGGATAATGCCAATCTATAAGCAAATAGGATAATTTATTTCAAGCACAAAAAGGGAAACTGGTAAGGTTTAAAATGGCCTGCATGGGCAACTAGCCTATTACTTAGCTTTGAAGAAACTTTGCCCAAATCTCCCCCAGAGATCCTATCACTGTACACCAACACACAATAAACTATTTTCAACTCAAAACAGTCCATTTAATGCTCTTTAAGGTGAACATATGTCTGGCCATCACAAATCTGGATGGATATTATCGTAGAAGTTTTTTACATTCAAATTAATAAGAAATCAGTAAATGCAATAATCACTAAGGAGATTCTATATACCCAGTTAGTCTACTAAGCTCTGGAACTCTTTCTCACCTGAAATTTAATCAGAATTAAACTATAGAACCTTTCAACAGAAGTTAAAAAGTTATCCAGACTCCACATTCAATCATCTCTGTATATAATGATGGCAACTTAATAAACAAGGATCTAATCTAGGCTCTTTCATTATGTCGTTTGTCTTATGATTCTCAAAAACTACCTCATTTCTTATCTTTATTGCTCCCTTAATCCTTTTGCTCGCTTCAACTTTTGCTTTTTTATCTTCCTTCTCTGTTATCTTTATCAACTTGTGACACCCCACCACTGGCCCAGTAATCAAGAAGCCTCATTCTTCACCACTGGCATCAGTGGGGGACGTACATTGGGAGGATGACAGGTACACACACAGTATTTCCAGATTCAGCTCTACAGTGCTTCCAGATGCAGCTCTCTGCACCAAGTGCAATTTCCCTCAACAGCACACAGAGACCACAGTCAGTCCAGGGCTGGTTTCTCCCTCTTTCTCCAGATCCCCAATAAGAGTCCCCACTGGAACAGCTATACAGTTGAGATCTTAGCTAAGTGGACAAGCCAAGACCTTCAGCACCCTCTCTGTCCAACCAGTGCTTTGTGTCCCTGCCCAAGTAGCTGACACATGTACTCCTTATTTTCACACACACACACACACACACACACACACACACACACACACACACACACACACACACACACACACACACACACACACACACACTCTCACACACACACACTCACATACACACACACACACGCACACACACACATGGGAAAGGCTAGCACAGGTTTACTACCTATGCCCCCTTCTGCCCACACTATAAGGTAGTTATTACTGCCACCAGCCAACTCTCTGACCAAAAGCAAGCCTATTAGGAGTGGCCTACATAATGTCACCAAATAAATATGCAAGTTCCCTCAGAGCTTAAATATGTCTAGACAGACCAGCCACAATGAAGGTTTAAATATATTTAATAATAAATAACAAAAGAACAAGACAATACTAAATCTACATTTACAGTAACATCAGAGTTCAAAATCATAGGAAATATTTAAAACAACATTGCAGGACAGTTTCAAATAAATAAAGACATCCAAATTAAGCATTGCTATATTCCTGACTATATCTAAAATAATTATACTGTACCCTAGTACACTTAATTAATTAGAGCAGCAAGGCAGATGTGGTCAATAAATCCTCTAGCTGATGTTGTCAGGTCAAAGACAGAATACAGAATGCTATCTCTCTCAGGGAGTTCTTAAGTTAATATCTCAAATATTACTACTGAGACAGCTTGCAGAATGACATCATTTCTTGTCATCTGACTCTGTCCCAGGTAAACCCCCACTGCTGAAAGCAAGCAGTATGTAGCAGCTACCTGTGAAAATACATATACAAGGGCTTTTCCTCAGATCTCCGCAGATCCTGGAAGTCATGAAACAATAAAACACTTCCAAGACAATACAGAAAACTTCTCAGTACAGACAGCGTGTCTGTTGCTGCACTGAAACTGAAAAATAACGCATTTTTATTGTGTGGCCATAAGGTAGTTTAATTTCAGCTATTTTTCTGAAGTTAACCTTCTGTATCCTGGTTTCCACTGTTAAAATATATACATTTAAACAGTTACAATAGTGTATGTACATTTCTGTTCTATTCCAGTAGGGCATACTGTGGTTACATTTTAAGCACTTTGCAAAAACCTTTTCAACACACACTTCCATACCAGCAGTTTGATATACACCTGACATAACAGTTCTAATACATTTGTAACACAAATATCTTAAATGAATCATGTTGATATTCACAAATGACGTACAATTATTTGCAAAATTCCAGAAAGCTGGGCTGGAAGTAATTTCTTTGTTACATTTCTTCCCCCCTCAAAGACTCAAGCTAGTTTTTCAAGTGACCCATGAGAAACGTTGCTTGAGAGGGATGAGCCTATCTGGAAATACCTTACCCCATTCCCTGTCTTGAGATTCCAGCTGCCTTGGCATTGCTGGCCCCGTACAGTGCTGCACTGTCCTATCATATGCCTGCAATCCTAGGCTCCACCATAATAATTTGGTATTTTGCTGGCTGGCTCAGTGTAGCCATAAATCCCCCTAAGACTCCTCCTGATTTCTACTATAGATACTTAGCACCACGGCCTCCCTATCATGGCATGGTTTCTTCATGTTAACATGGTACAGTTTGTGCCTCTGTCTTCTGCTTAGCAGTTCTACCATGTAGTTAACATCACTGACCTTCCTTACCACTTTGAAAGGTCCCTCCCAAGCTGCTTGCAGCTTGTGGTGTCTGACAGGAATGAGAACCATAACTGGCTACCCCTCATCATACTCTCTAGCTCAAGCATTCCTGTCATACCAAACCTTTTTCTGCTGTTGAGCTTCTGCCAGGTTCTCCTGGGCCAAGCCCATGAGTTCCCTTACCCCTGTTCTGAGGTTAAGGACATATGCCGCAACAGACTCCTTGTGGGATTCACACTTATCCTCCCACTCATCACGAATCAAATCTGGAGGTCCCTTCACCCTATGACAATACAATAACTCAATGGTTGAAAAACCTGTGGATTCACAGAGCACCTCTCAGTAAGCAAACAACAAATTGGGCAAATATTTGTCCCACTCCCTCTTAAACTGGTCTGCAAAATCTCTAACAAAGCTTTCGCCACCTATTCTGCCTTGATGGAGGACAGAGCCACTGCCTCAGGGTATCTAGCATGGTCTACTACCACTAGGATATGCTTCTTCCCTGTGGAACTTGGGGTACTCAGTGTTACCACAATAGCCATAGCTACCCTCTGAAATGAGTCCTCAATCACAGGAAAAGGCATCAAAGGAACTTTCACCCTGTCTCCTGCCTTGCCTACCTTTCGGCACTGCTCACAGGTCCTGCAGTACCCTATTACATCCCTGGAAATCGCAGGCCAGTATAAGTTCTACATAATATGTCTCTTTGTACGCTTTATGTCCATATGACCTGCAAAGGAAATGTCATGGGCTATGGCTAGAAGTGCCAGACAGCAGGCTCTGGGCACTACCAACTGCTATATTCCCTCACCCTCTAGCCCTCCCTCAAGGGTCAATTCTCTGTACAGCAACCCTTTGTCCCAGTATACAGATTCCCCATTTCCTTGACAATCAGGTACCTCACTAGCTACCTCCCTCAGGCCTTGTAATGTAGGGTCTAAGAGCTGAGCCTGTCTCAGCTCTCTCTTTGTAACCCTTCCCAGCTTCCATAGGAAGTCTGGTATTCTCTGACAGTGGTGTCTCACTGTCAGCCTGGGTACTACTACTGACCTCTGCCCTTGCAGTCTCTCTGTCCAAAGGAACATCACTACCCACAAGCAGCTGTGGTTCACCTTCAGTCTCACTGCTACAGGGTAGCTCCCTTTCAGAAGTAGCCACCTCACCAGTCCTGGCTTCAAGTGTGCGGTCTGTCTGGGTCCCCCCCAGGCTATCAGACCCACATGCTTGTCTCCAAGCCTGAATGCATGTAATTGCATGCACACAAGGTACTACATTATCAGAATCATTCCCTATCAGGACATCTGCAGGACTATCCTCAAACACACCTACTTGTTTGCTTCCTTTTCCACCCTCCCAGTCAAGCTGAACCCTAGCCAAAGGTATTTGGAATGGGGTCCTTCCTAAAGCTCTGACTGGAGTAGACTGCCTAAGGAAGTAGTGCTCCTCTTTAACCATTGCAGGCTTCAAAATGGTTAGGCTGTGTTTCTCTTAGCAGTGGCCTGTTTCCCATCTACTAAGATAGGATATACCCTGTTGTGGTAGTTTGGTACCCTTGTTGTCTACAGACAACTTACTGCTGGCATTCTGTCATTCCCACTTACTGTTTCTCCCACCTTTTGTTCCCCACCTTGCCTCCACGGACATCTATATGCTACATGGCCCCACTGGTTGCATTTAAAACATTTAACCCTTGGTCCTGGCCTTGTACCTGGACTAGTGGCTTCCCCTGTTATTGGTAGACTCTGTTTGGGTGGTTTATGCTGCCCACCATGGGTTCCCCTAGACCCATGAGAAGCACTAGGTATCCCTTTCCTATGCAGAGATGTTCTGCTTGCGAAGTATAGGTCTCCCTTTTTCCCCAACTCTTCTGCTGTTACATTCTCTATCCACTAAACAGATTCTCATGTCCTCAAGCAAAATGCTAAGGGCTTGTTCCATCGCCAAAAGTTCTGCCAGCCCTTCAAAAGTGATGCCTGACACCCACTCACTCATCTATGAAAATAAGTGCCGATCTCAGCAATATATTCACACAAACTTTCATCTGCCTTGGGTCTGTGCTCACAAAACTTTTTTCTATAAGCTTCAGGCGTTAACTTAAAACACTCTATTAAACAATGTTTAGCAGTATTATAATTTAAGCAATCAGTATCAGACAATTTAGAAATAGCATTTACGGCTTTACCATGGAGTAAGGGGGTGAGGAACCATACACAGAGCCCTTGGTCAACATTATATTGTTTGCATACCTTTTCAAGCATATGAATAAAACTATTAAAATTATCACACTGTAAATTCTGGAAGAAATTTACTGACCTTTGTTGCTTCTGGGATTCAGTTACTCCCTTCCCCATTACCTCCATGACCCTGGCAAAGGGTCAACATCTCCTTTTCATGTTGCCTTCGACTCTTCTTTTCCTCAGCTTCCAGATGTCTCCATTTCTCATTTTCTTCAGCCTCCAAATGCTTCAGTCTCTCTGCTGATTCTATTTCTAAACATTTGGCCTCCAGTTCAAGTCTCTTTAACTCCAGACAGATTCTTACGTCCTCTGTGGAAAGATTGAACTGTCCATTTTCTGAGAACTGTACATCCCCAAGGCCAGTCTGGTTGTCCTCCTGATTGCTGGTTTGTGATGCAGCTGTGACTAAGGCTGCAATAATTTCTGCTTTAGTCAGATTGGCATGCGCCATTCCTTTGGCTTGGCACATCTCAGCCAACTGTCTCCTTGTCAGCTTGCCATACTCCTCTGCTGACATCCTTGCTTGCTTTCCCTGACTAACTAAGCTAATAAAAAGTAAATAAAACTATTGTGATGTGAAACTCTGAATGTTCACTGTTTGGCTGATTGAGAGTACAAACACCCTCTTCAGTGACCACTGTTTACGGGCTACATAAATTCCATATCCACATTATTGAATCCCAATATTTGGATATCCCACCATTGCCACCAATAAATGTGACACTCCACCACTGGCCCAGTAATCAAGGAGCCTCAATCTTGCACACTGGTAACAGTGGGGGCATACATTGGGAGGATGACAGAAAAACACACACAGTATTTCCAGACGCAGCTGTCTGCACCAAGTGCAATTTCCCTTAAGAGCACGCAGAGACCACAGTCAGTCCAGGCTGGTTTCTCCCTCTTTCTCCAGTAAGACTCCCCACTGGCCCAACTATAGAGTTGAGATCTCAGCTGAGTGGCCAATCAAAGACCTCCAGCACCCTCTCTGTCCAACCAGTGCTGTGTGTCCCTGCCCAAGTAGCCAATACACACACTCTTTGAGGTTTGCTTTATACACACACACACACACACACACACACACACACACACACACACACACACACACACACACACACACACACCTGGGAAAGGATGACACAGGTTTACTAGCTATGTCCCCTTCTACCCAGACTATAAGGTAGTAATTACTGCCACAAGCCAACTCTTTATCAGCTACTTTAAGGCTCTTAACAAAGGGTATCCTATCTTACTGTGTAATGCTACTATCAATAGAAATGGTAGTTTAACCAAGAGCAAGGCTATTATGAGTGGCCTACACAGTGTCACCAAATAAATATGCAAGTACTCTCAGTGCCTAAATATGCTTAGACAGACCAGACACAATGAAAGGTTTAAATATATTTAATAATAAACAATAAAAAACAAGACAATACTAAATATACATTTACAGTAACATCAGAGTTCAAAATCACAGGAAATATTTAAAACAACATTGCAGGACAGTCTCAAATAAATAAAGAAAAAAATCTAAATTAAACTTTGCTATATTCCTGACTATATCTAAAATAATTACACTGTACCCTAGTACACTTACTTAATTAGAGAGGCAAGGCAGATGTAGTAAATAGATCCACTCGCTTACGTTGTCAGGTCAAAGACAGAATACAGAATGCTATCTCTCTCAGAGAGTTTTTAAATTAATATCTCAAATATTACTGCTGGGATAGCCTGCAGAATGACATCATTACTTGTCATCTGACTTTATCCCAGGTAAACCTCCCACTGTTGAAAGCAAGCAGTATTTAGCAGCTACCTGTGAAAATACATACACAAGGGCTTTCCCACAGATCTCTACAGATCTGGAAGTCATAAAACAATGCAACACTTCCAAGACAATAGAGAAAACGTCTCAGCACAGTCATTGTGCCTGTTGCTGCATTGAAACTAAAAGATAACATATTTTTATTGTGTGGCCATCTTCTTCTTCTTCTTCTTTCGGCTTTTCCCGGTTAGGGGTTGCCACAGCAGAACTCCGGTCCGCCAATGATTGGCAGTAGATTTTTACGGTGCCGAGGTGCCAGCCCAATGCCCAACCTTCAACGAAGGCATGCCCATTCACGCATGTCTTTCGAATGCCACTCGACCACAGGAATGACATGTAGACTCCACACAGAAGGTGCTCCAGCCGAGAATTGAATGGGGGAACCTCTTGCTGTGAGACGACAATGCTACCACTGCACCACTGCAGCTTTTATTGCGTGGCCATAAAGTAATTTAATTTCAGCTATTTTTAAAGTAATTTAATTTCAGCTATTTTTGTGAAGTTAACCTTCTGTATCCCGGTTTCCACTATTAAAATATATATATTTAAACAGTTACAATACTGTATGTACATTTCTGTTCTATTCCAGTAGAGCATGCTGTGGTTACATTTTAAGCACTTTGCAAAAAAAAACTTTTCAATACACACTTCTGTACCATCAGTTTGATATATACCTGACATACAGTTCTAATAAATTTGTAACACAAGTATCTTACATGAATCATGCTGATATTCACAAATGACATATAATTATTTACAATTTTTTTCAGATAGCTGGGCTGGCAGTACCTCCTTTGTCATACAACTGTTTTAATCTCATGATCTATCTTCAACTCATTCCTCATACTTTACCCCTTCCAGTTTAATTTTCATATAATATTTTTCATGATGCGCCTGTACTTGTTAAATATTATACTAACCTCCCTTATCATTTTAATAATGGTCAACTACCTACCACTGTATGTATGCATGTTCTTAATTCACTTGTACTTGTACAATATACATTTCTTTATTGTCCTGCATATCACTTGTATTTTACTGAATTTGTATTTGCATTTATAGCTGTATTTGCAGTGTTAAATATGGAATTTCCCTTCCTGGGACTCCACTGAAAATGGGCTTCTTGCCCAATTCGACTCTCCTGGTTAACAATAAATAAATAAATTCTACCTCCTAATATCAGTTTTATTTTTCTCCTCTTGTAGGAGACATACATGGCATATGTTTCAGTTCTGGGACTAAATAGTGGTTAGCTGTTTGCTGGAGGAATTTTGACAGTCCAGAACCAGTTTCCTGTTACTGCCTTGTTTTTTTTCTTGCAGGCACTTGCCATTTACTAATATATGCAGCACTTGTGGTACCACTGTGGTCCAAATAATTTTTCCTTACAGTACTTCTAATTTTCTTGTGGTTTGTTTATTTGCATTATAGTAGATTGTGCACAATTGATAAGATTAATTTACTTGTACTAATTACTGCTGTTAATTTCCAGCAATCTACATGCAATGTACATGCACACACTAAGTGGCTGATGCTAACCTCTGAAGTGGTCAGTCCCTTACAGTATGATAAGTGGTGGGCATCAGTGCATTGCTATTCAGGAGCCTTGTGTTGATTAATTTATTTATGTGATGTTTGTCCCCAGTGCCTGCTGAAACCAGAACCTCTAACTGTCTATCAGCACATTCAGTCTCCTCACCAGGCAAGAACTAACCAAAAAAGGTTCTCATCAAAGCAGCCATCAGGGGTAGTTTGCAGCTTTTTTTGTTTTTTTTCTCCTGGCTGTAACCATGAACACGAGATGCTGGATAGGGGACATGCAATTCATGTAGGGTGTTCCCTGAGTTTCATAAGGAGCGTTCCTCTAAGCAGCCCTGTCACTTTCCTTGCATTACAAGCTGTACTCTCTCCGATCTCCACTAGGGACAGCGCACTGCCCTCTGTGCCCTTTCTGCATGTACATGCAAATCCCACTCTTCCCCAGGGAGAGGCAAGGAGTTATGGATCTTCACTCTTCCCTCTCCCTGCCTGTCTCCTCCAGGGCCAGGGCCACTGTTCATACCACAGTCACCTATATCACAGACAGGCTTCACCCCTCTGTCCCACAGACTTAGATATGATAATTTATTTATTTTACATCTGTTAAATATACAATCTAGCTGAGAAGTCACATCTTCAGTGAAATCTTGGGTACAGAAATTTCCAGACAATAAGAACAAGTAATACACCTGTAGTTAATAAAAAAGGTCAGGCATACTGCAAAACAATATCCAGTAACAAAAAACTTACAACATGAAAGACAGCAATAAGGAATACAAAAAAGGTTAGGACAGCAAAATGTCACTAACATGGCACAACTTCCACAACATAAATACATATGATAACAGCAAGTGTTGTAAAATCAGGTAAATGTACATTGTTAGCCATATAATAAATAGAACAGCTGAAATTTATCTGTGATAGTAAGACAGTTTCTAACTATACAAAAACAACAGAGAAATAATATTTGGCAAGTCATACTACACTTGATCTTAGCCTAATCAGTTAGATGAACGGAGATAACACAGGATTAATTCATAGATATCTATAGTATAGTGGTATACTGTAACTGGTGATAATGCATAGTACTTAACTGAATGTTAGTTAAACTGGTGCCAGAGATTTAGGGAATATCACAAGTATAAGTCCAATTAGTGAAAAAAACATAAGTCCAACTGCAATAGCCAGATGGAAGTATCAAGTAACATGTACTGTCATAAGATACCACTAACTACTTGTCCAGATTGAAGAGACAAGCAAACTGTGCTAAATTACCAGCTTTTGGCAGTAATTTCTGGTTGTCTACATGTAGTTAACACTTTCTTGAGATTAATTTATTTATTTTAAATGGAGCTTGGGTGACTGTTGAACCATCTTTGCTGTGCTCAGTCAGGATAATGTGATAGGAATAAATATAACAAATGTCATGCTGGCCCACCAACAGAAAATACAGACACTGGAGCACACAGGTGATGTAGCAGCCTTTATTGGATCAATGTAGGTTTTTACAGTTACTCAGTAAATGGTAGTACATCACCTATGTGTTTCAGTGTCTTTGTGTTTTCAGGGCACCCTGATGATTAAAACAGATCCCCCCCCCCAACTTCACAGCCCTGAGCAGCGACACTAAAATGCCACCTTCCACTCTGAAGTGCTCCCCAACCTCCTGTGGATGATTTTTCTGAAAAGATTTCAAGCCTGCATAAACTAAGGCATTGCTAGTGATTCCCTGCTGAATGAAGAAAGTAAACCTATAAAGTTTTGTCTGTGAGTGATAGAGCTGCTTTCTGTTTTACCTACTCCATTTTGTTTTCTATTTTAAGAAAACTGTTTGGCCTGGTTAGGGTTGCCACCTTTTAACAAGGCCAAAGTGGGACATGGGGTGTAGCCAATAGGACAGGGTGTGTGGCCAATATGGCCCTGGCCACACCCCCACCACGACATCACCAGAGGTGTTAAAGGAGATGCTGTATTACAGTTATGAATGCAACATTGTGACATTACAGCATGCTGAAAACTCAAACCATTTAAATGAAGTGAAGCATTACTGCAAAAAACACATTAAAGTTGATTTACTGTTACAACTGAGCAAAGGAATAAAAACCACTCTACTCATTAAAAGAACTGGCTTGAAAAACATTGACACTTGAAAGAACTGGCTTGAAAAACATTGGCATGAGAAAAAACTGGCTTGAAAAACATTGGCACTTGAAAAACTGGCTTGAAAAACATTGGCATGCGAAATAACTGGCTTGAAAATCATTGGCATGAAAAAACTGGCTTGAAAAACATTGGCACACAAAAGAACTGGCTTGAAAAACATTGGCATGCAAAAGAACTGAGGAATGGAGCAGAAAAGAGTTAACATTACAAACCGTTTGAAAACGGTCAAATAGTAAATGAGGTAATGTAGGGGGCATTTTGGCCATTGAAATCTTTAACATTAACACAGCTCATAGAAAATGAAATGCATTATTTTTACCACCGAACATGCCCCCCCACCTTACCCCACCCCCCAAGAAAATAAAGTTAACCACATTTTCACTGAACCAAAAAAACACTAAAATGAATGAGAATGTACAGCGGATCCATAGATCTGATTTAGCTTTTGACCACAGCAGTTAAAAGAAATAAATGTATAGCACTAATTTACACAACGCAATAATCTATTAATGAACATGACAAACAGCAGCACTGGCTGTAATCGGATTATAATGAAAGCAGCATATTGTAAGTTTATTGAAGACATCACTGAAACACAAAATACAAACTTTGCTACTTATAAAAGCAAACTACCCTGTAACAACGACATGGTTTAGCACAATCTCAAATACACTACATTAACTTCTAAGCATGCATCCACAAAAAAAAACCAGGGAAAAAGTCCGTAAACATTTTACCTTTTAAAAATACTTCTTTCAAGAGAAGTATAATAAACTACAATGTAGAGCAGACTCCGTGGACTCCTTTTTCCTCAAAGCATAGCAATTAAGAGTAATTTACCCAGCAAAGTGATGCAATAAACAGGCCCAAGTAAAAGCAGCACACCCATATTCACATTACAAGCAAAGCAGGACATTTTAACCTTATTAAAGATGCATAAAAAATTAAATGCACACATTTACAAGTATAAATGAAAACGATCTTGAAACAGCTTCGGCAAGTTGGCAACATGTACCTACTAGAATAATAAATGCACTACATTAACTATTAATATTCTCCCTCAAAAGGTAGACTTGTACCACAAGCACATTGACTTGCAAGAACTAACAGGAAAAATTACCCAAACAGTATATCCTAACTTCCTGAAAACAGCATTAAATTGCACACATTTTCACACAAAAAGTGCAAACTATGCTCAAACATTTTCTGTCTGCAAACAAAAAATACTCAGAAAAAGCTACGACAATAGAAATACATCACACTACATTTATATTTGACTGCCCCCCCACCAGAAATAAACAAAACTTCTCTACACACAGTTCAGCCTTTAGAAAGTAATGCTTCCAAATCATACCCCCAACAAGAACAATCACAATTACATACACATACAGGTTTTATACCTTTAAAATCTAATACTCAAAAATCTCAAAATAACCACTGCACAGATTTAAATACTGCGTATTGCACCCCCATCTACCTCTAAACATTAAAAACTTAAATAAAGCACAATATATTCCCATTTTAAACTACTACTCAAAAATCTCAAAATAACCACTGCACAGATTTAAATACTTGCATACTACACCCCCATCTACCTCTAAACATTTTGTTTGTTTGTGTCTTTTGGCTTTTCCCAGTTAGGGGTCGCCACAGCGGAACTCCGGTCCGCTAATGATTGGCAGTAGATTTTTACGTGCTGGCTTGCCTCTAAACATTAAAAACTTAAATAAAGCACAATATTCACATTTTAAATAACTAAAGTCACAAAGTACTATGTTATGTACTTACCACTATCTCAGTTTTTGCTGGGCTAGCTTGCATCTTTCCTGCTGGAATGGCTAGCTGGATGACTGGCTCTGTCTGCTTAAGTGGCTTGGCTGGCTGGCTAGCAGGCTCCCTTGCTGGCTGGATGGCAGGCTCCCTTGCTAGCAGGCTCCCTTGCTGGCTGGCTGGCACGCTCCCCTGCTGGCTGGCTAGCATGCTCACTTGCTGGCTGGCTTCTTTACTGGCTGGCTGGCTAGCAGGCTCCCTTGCTGGCTAGCAGGTTCCCTTGCTGGCTGGCTGGCTTCTTTGCTGGCTGGCTGGCTGGCTTCTTTGCTGGCTAGCTGGCAGGCAGGCAGGCTCCCTTGCTGGCTAATTCCCTTGCAGGCTGGCTAGCAGGCTCCCCTGCTGGCTGGCTAGCATGCTCCCTTGCTGGCTGGCTGGCTTCTTTACTGGCTGGTTGGCTCCCTTGCTGGCTGGCTAGCAGGCTCCCTTGCTGGCTAGCAGGCTCCTTTGCTGGCTAGCAAGCTTTTTTGCTGGCTGGCTGGGTTCTTCGCTGGTGGGATTGGAAATCTCAGTCCTTAAATGTTTCCCAATTCCTTCACAGCTGTAGAGCACTAAGACAAAACTGCTCTACAGCTGCGACCTTTATTGGGCTCTTCAAGGTGAATCCCCGCCCCCTCCAGTCCCTGCAGCCAATTGCTGCTTGAATTACACCACCCCGACCTAGCAGGGAATACCTCTAACTGCAGGTCCGGGTTGGTGATGTAGCCGCATTGCTGTGGAAAAACTGGAAGTATTTTTGGCTTTTCCACGGCAATGGAAATTCAACAAAGTCAAAGCACGAAAACGGGACTTTTAAAGTCCCACTGTCTGTGAATGCGGGCAACGGGATGAGAAGGCTCAACCTGAGTGTCCCGCTGACAGTGGGATGGGTGGTAACTGTAGGCTTGGTGTTTTTGTTCTATGTGAGATATAGACACAAGTTATCTAGGTTGCACATTTCACATGTGTTTTCACTGGTTAAATTGTTTCTTGAGTGATACTTAAATGCACAATTAATTTTTCGGGCCTTCTTTTTTTCTGAAAAGATTTCAAGCCTGCATAAACTAAAGCACTGCCGGTGATTCCCTGCTAGTTTTTCCCATGCATACTCCCATTTGTTGATCTGCTTTTCAAACCTGGTGATTTTAAGCTGCGTACCCCTACTGTAAACTGGGCCACCCTTTCTACACTGCTGTTGATATCTTGCATTATTTATTTGCCTTTCCATGTGCTTATATTGAAAAATTGCATTTCACCTCTCATTATCTGTTCTACTGACTTACTTGCTCTGAATTCATTATCTAGCTAGCTGTTGGATAAAGTAGTGTATTTTAATGGGTCTACTATACATGATCGAAATTTCAAAAAGCCGAAACCTGTATGGTTGAGACCATATGTTTGACTTTTGAAATTTCGAACATGTAAAAAAAAAAAAAAAAAAAAACTACCTACACTTTGCTAGCTGGGGGCAAGCCCCCCTGCACCCCCCCCCCCGCTATTTAAATATACCAACTCTGAGATCGCACTAGAGTGTGGAAAATGGACATTTTCCCATTCCGCACTATAGGGAGCTGTCTGTTCAGAATGTTCGAACTTCCAAAAGTCGATCATATGGTCTCGGCCATATGAAAGTCAGCCTTTTGGAAGTTCGAACATCTGTAGGGGACCCATTTTAACACACCAACAAGCACTTGTTTTTACATTAAGAGGTCAGTGGATTTTTTGTCTAATGCACTGGGAATGGAAAACAGCCACCATCATCCCTTTGCACAAAGGGAGTGCATCCATGTACCCTGGGAACTATAGACTCATTAGCCTGACCAGCCTTATCTGCAAGGCCATGGAACAAATCATCATGGACCTTATTAACAAAGATATAGGAAATCTCCAAACACTCAACCCCACCCAGTTTGGCTTTGTCAAGGGGAGATCATGCCTGTTAAGCTTGGAGGACTTCTTTGAGACAGCCATCAAAGCCCTAGACTAGGGCATATCTGTGCATACGATCTACCTAGACTTAGCCGAGGCCTTTGACACAATCCCACACTCAGGCATCATTGATAAACTCACCCAGCTGGGTATCAACCCATATATTGTCAGGTGGGTTGCAAACTGGCTCACTGAAAGAACTCATATGGTCAAAATAGGGGCCTCCACCTCCTCCAGCAGACTCATAACCAGTGGTGTTCCATAAGGTTCGGTTCTGGGACGCCTACTGTTCGGAATCTACTTCTCTTTATACAGGCTAAAACGAAAGGACTGTAGCTGATAAAATTTACTGATGACTGCAAATTGGGAGCAATCACTGAAACCCCTAGCAATGTCAACATCCTGAAAGAAGGTCTTATGTAGACTAATGACTGGTGCCAAAGTCATGGTCTTAAACTTAATGCAAAAAATGCATTATCATCCCCTTCGGCAAGGGTGATGTCTCTGCAAACTGCCACATTAGTAGCAATACCTTAAGCACACAGTCAGTGGTGAGAGATCTGGGCACACAGGTTGACAGCAACCTTAAGTTTGATCACCATGTTTCCACAGTGGTAAGAAGGGCATATTATATGGCTTATAAGTAAGGGCACTGCCTCCAGAAAAAAAGAGGTTATAACCTGCTTTTACTCTTCCCTTATCAGGCCAATAATAGAGTACAATGCTCCTTTTGGTATGTTCCTTTCCAAACACTGCAGCAATTGGAGAGACCATAAAGGTTCCTTATAAAGAAAATTCAGGGTCTTTGAGATCTGTCTTATGCAGACAGACTGAAATTATTGTCACTTTACTCTGTGTCATACAGACTGCTCAGAGGTGACCTGTGTCTTGCATACAGAACAATCTCTGACCCAGCTTTAATGGAAATTCTACACACTGCAAGTCAAATGGCACATGCTTCACTCACTCAAAGAACCTTAACCTGGCATGTGACATCAACAGAACTTGCTGAAGAGACAGATTTGTCTCACAGATGTCGTGCCACAGTTGGAACAAGCTTCTTATTCATGTTAAACAAAGCCCCTCATTGGCCCTATTTAAGTGTAATTTGGATGATTGGATAGGTAAAAAAAAATTGCCCCAGGGGCTCCACCTGTGTACCTCTTGAACAGGGGCAACAGGTGCTGATTTTAATGTCTGTTTGAACCAGACACCCTTGGGAACATGGGTTGAACTTAGCTAGGCTTGTAAGGGCCCTGGGGCCATTAGCCTAGTAACCTCTTATGACCCTATGATGAAAGGTAGCCTGGTCTGTTTAGGTTGGGGAAACACTTGAGATTTCTGCATCTAGTTTTATTGGCCAGAAAGCTTATTAATCAGGTTATCTTGTTTTTAGTGCCTTTATACATTCTATACAGTTAAGTGGCTCTTGGCTCATTTATACAAAGTGAAGTACTTTTAACTAATAATCACACTTTTAGAACCTGTTTAAAGTACACTGCTATTTTGTATCTTTAAGTTTGTTTGTGGTAGCATTTCACTCCAGACACTTTTTTACTGTCATGTTAATTTATGAGGGTTAGGATTATTAATTTAGTGACAGTATATGTTACCTGGTCTAGATGAGCTGGGAAGTGCACAAAAGGGCTCTAAGTATTTTTTGCACTCCTCTTATATACTGTGATTGTACCTTAGCAGTTTAAAATAAACGGTACTGTCTGCTGCTGCTTTAAGTGGTTAATTACACTGTATTGCACTGTATATGTTAGTTGTAGAGTTGTTGTAGGTAGTTTGTGTGGACTTGTTACAGATGGGCACCAAACCAGCTATTCCATGTTAAGAAGGTGTTTTTCTGCACCTCTGCACCCTTGTGGCAGAACTGTGCTGATCTAACCTGTCTGAGTTGGTGATTGCTGGTGGAAAGCTTATTGTGTTTTCCTGATCGGTAGTTAGCTTACAACTTGTTTCTGTTTGCTCGTATTTAAGCCTCACATTGGTTATCAGTGCCCTGCATAGACGCAAAGCCTAGAAGCTCACTTTTCCCATTAACAGCTGTCATGAAACCTTTCCAAGCTTTTCTGCTGCTCTAGGAATAACTCAGTTGCTCACAGAGCACCATTGCCTTATTGATCAATCTTAGCCTACACAAAGTATAGGTTCCTACTGTAGTCTCGGTGCAA
Source organism: Protopterus annectens (assembly GCF_019279795.1). Classification (NCBI taxonomy): domain Eukaryota; kingdom Metazoa; phylum Chordata; order Ceratodontiformes; family Protopteridae; genus Protopterus; species Protopterus annectens. The sequence continues at coordinate 247,297,827 of NC_056731.1, forward strand.
CCAGCACAGTCCTGTCAAATTAACCCATTCCCTTCCCTAATAAAACATACAGTAAGAGCCTGCTATAATGGACAGGCAGTTTCCCATCATCACTCTGGCCAGCCTGATAGATATGGGCATCTTGAGACAATGTAGCAATTGTCTCATGTATACTGATGACCACTTACACCTGAAACAACACTGTGAAATTGGAGGCAATACTCTCACATAAGGAGAAATCGAATGCCAAACAGGTTGTCAGCACACGCATACACACACACACACACACACACACACACACAAACACACACTCACACACGCACACACACACACACACACACACACACACACACACACACACACACACACACAATTCACACTAAATAAGGACACGATGCATAAACCCACATATGTGGAGGTACTCACTAGTAACTTAACAAAAGATCAGAGGCCTCCCAAATGGAAATCACTTACACACAACCTCAACACATAACACACACACACACACCAGTGTCTCAACAAATAAGCCAATAAGGCATAGCACCACAAAACCTAATGTATTGCTCTAAGGTGACTCCATTGTGAAGCACACAGATGTTCCCCTCACCAGGCTGTATAAGGAGTGGGTTACAATTAGCTGCCTGTCAAGTGCCAGGATCCATCATGTCACTCAACCAGAAGTCTGTCATAGTCCATGTGTTGATGAATGACTTGAAACGTACCTCAATGGACTATATGAAGAGAAACATGACTGAACTCTCAGACTATGCGTCTTAGGCAGGTATAAACCTAGCCTTAAGCAGCATTCTACCTTCTCCAAGGATGATGCCACAATACAAACAAAAAATGATTGACTTTAACAACTAGCTTAGCTTTTGGTGTCAGTCCAAGGGGATCCAATATGTGTCAGCCTGGGAAGATATGGTCGATGGGCCATGCTGCTTTCCCAGAGATGGTCTGCACCTGTCTCCTGTAGGCTTTTATATACTGGCAAAAGTTTTAGCCACCTCTACTGTTCTTTTTTTAGGCAGTGTCAAAATAACCAACCTCACAACTTAACAAAATCCTCTCTAGATAAACTCAAGGTACGGCTGCTTAATGCTAGGAGTCTAAACAAGAAACTGCACTCCCTGGAAGCACTCCTTACTTTGGAAGATGCTGACATCTGTGCAGTTACTGAGACATGGTTCAAAGGAGTAGAAAGTACCCCAGCCGTGCAGGGCTAGAATGCCTTCCAGACATTCAAACCACAAACTGAGCATGAAATAACCAAAGGAGGAGATGTATCCATCTTCATTAAGGATAAATACATCTTGAGACTGGTCAAACAGTATGAATCTCTTGAGCTATTCCATCACCAATTAACTATGTGCAAATTCCCATACCACATTATAGTTAGCTATAGGTACCCCACCATGAAAAAGGAAAATCATACTGCATACCTGGACTTATTGGAGTCACTTGCCATACAGCCCAACCCCTTACTCATGGGTGATTTTAATTATCCTTCCATCGACTGGGAAACATACATGACCACAAACATGTTGGCTCAGAAGTTCTTGGACTTTATCAGTGCAAATGCTCTCGAACAGCTAGTTAGCACAACCACAACAGACTCAAATGTCCTGTAGATAGTACTCACTAACTTGGGAGAGCATTGCACCCCTGCCTCCCATGATGACCTCCCTGATACGATTGGACCATTAATCAGTCTTGTTCCATGTAATTATAAGACCAGATATCCCATCAAGCTCAAAAATGCTTATGAATTTTTCAGAGACAAATTATATCCTACTAAGTGATGGCATAAGAAGTTTCAAAGCCTCCTTGAATGCAGATAACATGGATTCCAATGCAGAGGTGTACACTAATGTCCTGCATAACCACTTAAGCAGTTGTACAGAAATGACTGTACATGACCAGATTAAAACCAAGTCTTGCCAGAAAATCAAGCCACCCTGAAGGACCCCCTAGTATAAACAGGCTATACAACAAAAGAAAGAAACTAAAGTTCAAAAACAAGAGAGAACTGGCTCAACAGAGGAAGAAATCCCACTCTAGCTTAAACAAACAAATTAGAGATACTTGTCAAGTTCTCCAAAACTAATTACAAAGCAAAAATAGCCTCTCAAGCTAAGGACAATCACAAGGCATTCTTTAACTACACCCACAATCTAAAAGAGAATACCCAACTATGTGTTGCCCCTCCAGTCATCCCCCAAAGTATACATGCCACCATTCCTCAGCGTATTATCTCAACAGAGCAGGTAATTTCAGAACTCTTCAAGACCAAACACACAGCATCAATGGAACCAGACAACATCTCAGATTGCCTTTTAAAGAACTTAAGACAAGACCTAGCTGACCCACTTGGATCTGTGTTTAACCACAGTCTCTGAAATGGCTGTGTTCTGGCAGAATGGAGGATAACAGTAATCCCTCTGCAAAAGGGGAGACCATCAATCGACACTGGGAATTATAGGCCCATAAGCTTGACTAGCCTCATCTGTAAAGCCATGGAAATAATCATTATGGATCTTATTAACAAGGACATAGGTAATCTCCAAACTCTGGACCCAACCCAGTTTGGATTTGTTAAAGGCAGATCATGCCTGTTAAACATGGATGACTTCTTTGAGAAAGTCACCAAGGCTCTGGATGAGGGAAAGACAGTGCATATCACCTATCTTGACCTAGACAAGGCATTTGACACAATCCCCCACTCAGGTATTATAGAGAAACTCTCCCATTTGGGAGTTAACCCCTACATTACCAGACAGGTAGCCAAATGGCTCGCAGACAAGACACATACGGTCAAAGTGGTGACTTCACCTCTAGCAAAAGACCAGTCATCAGTGGTGTACCACAGGGTTCTATGCTGGGCCCCTTAGTGTTCAGAATTTATTTCTCAGAAGTCCAGACAAACTTGGATAGCCTGTGGCTGACCAAGTTCACTGATGATTGCAAATTGGGAGCAACCATTGAGTCCCTTAACAATGTTAATATACTGCAGACAGGGTTAATGCAAACAAATGATTGGTGATAACGCCACAGATTAAAGCTAAATACAAAAAAATGCATTATTACTACCTTTGGGAAAGATGACATCCCTGCTATTTACATTATAGACCCAGTGGTACATAATGTAGGTACTCAGGTTGATAGCAATCTGAACTTTGACTGCCATGTATCCACAGTAGTAAGAAAATCCTTCTATGCGGCACATGTTATAAGTAAAAGCACTGTATCTATATCTAGGGATGTTATAATTCCATTATGCTCAGCCCTCATCAGACCAATAATTGAGTACAATGCTCCCTTTTGCATGTACCTCAACAGACATATGCAACAACTGGAAAGACCACAGAGATTTCTCAACAAGAAATTACAGGGTACATAAAACAAGTCTAACATCGAAAGACTGAAAGCCCTATCACTGTATTCTGTCTCCTACAGGTTGCTAAGAGGTGATCTGTGCCTGGCTTACAGGGTAGTCTCTGACCCAGCTCTCACAGAAATGCTACACATTCATAAATCAAACTGCATGAGCGTCACTCAATCCAGGTCATGCTGGAGAGACAGATACATCTCCCAAAGAAGGTCACTTCTCTGAAACAAGCTTCCAATTCACGTGAAACAGAGCCCCTCCCTGGCCCTCTTCAAACACAACCTAGATCAATGGATGGGTGACCGCAAATTCACTGTTGGGGTGTAGTCCATGTCCTGCCTGGTCAGATGAAGTTGGTATTAACCACCATAAACCCTTACCTCTGCATACTTGACTCATCTAACCATTGACTACTAGGGCAACGTGGGATAAATATGGCTAGGCTTGTAAGGGCTCTAGGGCTTTAAGCCTAGTAACCTTCTATGAACCTATGGAAAACTGTAATAACTTACATTAAGTTTTTAAAACAACATACTATCCATGTCCCTCCATGTCATATTAGACAACTAGCAGCATTCTGGACTTGACAGATCTAAAGCATAAGTTAAGACTCTTTCCCATTACATCTAATTAAAATTGCTTCCAAAATCATGGAGCCTTCCCTCTCCATGAGAAAAAAGGTACTCAAAACTATAAATTTTGTATGAAAGATAACTACTGGGAATATGCTCTCCAAATGAGTGGCTCAGGTTTAACTATAATACATAAAAACATGATTTTAATATCCAATAAAAGACTGTGCCATCTTTATTTTGGAGAGTATTCTCTTGGACACTTCTCTATATATCATTTATCACTCCATCAAGAATTCAAATTATATACAAAAAAGAAGGTATTAGTTTTTGGAGGTGTAAATCCTTAGTCAAAGCAAATTGGCAGCATATGGTTTAGTATTGCAAACTCGTACAACTTTTTTGGGGAAACAGTTCAATGTTTCCTGCAAGCATTGTGGCATGATAAATTAATATTAACTATAGTTTAGTGTTGTTTAAAGATCCAGTTCTCAGGTGTGTACCTAAGTATCATAGAATCAAAGAATCATACAATGTAGATGGCAATTGGCAATGTGGCCATTTACAGCTTGCCACAACCTACCCTTAGACCTTACTTCCTTTTTCAAGGAGGTATAAGCCAGACTGCCTAATTCCTCTTTAAAGAACGAAAGTGTATCACAATGATTTGTTTATTTGCTGAAGCAGGTTTTTATGTTCGCTGGACTGTTTGATTTATGGAGAAATAAGAGGTCTTGCACTGCTGTATCCCTAATGACCTGCAAGGCAAAGCACAGATCACCCTTAAGGAGTCTGTAGGACACTCAATACACAAACAAGACCTCTAGCCTCTCCTGGTAGTCCAGACCCTTTAGGCCTATAATTTTTTTTGTCAGGAACCTGTGGAGTCTCTCTAACTGCCTAATGTGCTTAGTAAGATATATCTCAAAAGGGACATTTTATTTGAAGATCAGCCTGATCAGTGCAGAATACAGAGGGGTAAGGACTTCTTTATATCTAGAGGAAATTTCTTTGGTGATCAGCTGCGCCAGATAGATTTCCTGACCACTGCTGCAACATGATGATCAAAGGAGAGGGAGTTATCTACTTATGTTCTAAGGTCTCTCACATCATCTTCATTTTGGATTGGGTTGTTTTCTATACTATAAGCTTGGTGGAGGGTTTGGTTGCCAAATAAAACAAAATTTCACTTTTCAACATTTGGTTTTACCCTGTTTTCACAGCACCAGCTATTTATGTGTCTAGGTTCACGTTGTAACTTCTGCATATCAGAAGGGAATTTACGTATAACATCCAATTTACAGTCATCTGTAAACATGGTAAACCGGTTCCCTGTTTTTTATTTGGAGATTACAGAAGTATATTCCAAATAGCAGAAGTCCCAGTGCAAATACATGCAGTACTCCACCGATTACTTTTCTTGTTGTCTGAGGTCACAGCCGCCACCCTCACATTGTCAATTCCGTTCCTCAGATAATTTGCTATCAAACTACACAGGGATCAATCTGAAGTACATTTAGCTTGTTGATAATATTGGAATGTGGCACGGTATCAAATGCCTTATCTATGTATGCTCTATGAACAGTGTGAACACTGTCCATGATTTGCATTACCCTCTCAAAAAATTCACCTGATTCATTAGACAGGATCTGCCCTTAACAAAGCCAAACTGGTGAGGGTCACATCTTTTTAGATTGTTTTTATATCATAGTTTATCAGGTCTATTATAACTTGGCCCATGATCTTACAAATGAGGTTCATCAAGCTGATGGTTCTGTAATTTCGAGGGTTGGTGATGGGACTGCCATTGAGGAGTGGCATCACACTTGCTGTCCACCAAACCTTGGATGCAAAGCCAGTGGATAAGCTCAGGTTTAATAGTTGTAGGCATAGGCCCATCAGTTCAGGTTTAGTGCTGTTCAGTAGGTAGCTTGGTATGTCAGGTCCCATAGTAGATATATTTTTTTGTTTTGGAGAACACTTTTTACTAGTGTTCTTTTGTGATGATAGGGGGTTTGAAATCCTTATGTATTTATGGGTTAGATAGATGTCTCTGGTATGAAATTTGCACTCAATTTGTTAATGTATTTGTGAAAGCCACAGGATAAGAGTAGGTAATATCATTATAAATAAGTTCAAGGCAATGTTGGGTGTTATTTCATAGTTTCCTAATGTAAGTAAAGAAGGATTTGTAATTATCCTTAGCTTGAATGCTAGTTTTTTGTATTTCTTTATTATGTAAATATAGTTTATTGAACATTATACAACAACCCCCGTTAATATTCCAAAACAAGCACAACAAGCACGCTGATTGGTCAGCATGCACGTTGTAAATCAGAGTTATAGTAATGGAAAAAGGCCCGGTCGCCCGGACTTTTTCCATTAGTATAACTTTTTTTTTTTTTTTTTTTTTTTTTTTTTTTTTTTACAGCAACAGAGAACGCAAGATCTCCGTTGCTTTTTACAACCTGTCTCACTATGTTAAACGAGTATAACATAGCGAGACAGCTTTTAAAAAAGCAATGGAGCATCTCCGTTGCTTCTTTAAAGCTGTCTCGCTATGTTAAACCCATTTAACATATCGAGACACTTTAAAAGCAACGGAGATCTTGTTTTTCGCTTTTCAAAACTGTCTCGCTATGTTAAATGGGTTTAACCTAGCGAGACAGCTTTAAAAAAAGCAACAGGGATTCTCCGCTGCTTTTTTTAAAGCTGTCTCGCTATGTTAAACTCGTTTAACATAGCGAGACAGGTTGTAAAAAGCAACGGAGATCTTGCTTTCTCCATTGCTTCTGCCCACAGCTCTGATATACTGCGTAAGTATACGCATGTGCAGTACATCAGAACTGCCGCAGAATACCAGACAACTGCGGAAGGGCAGCAAGGAGGCATTATACAATGCCATTATTTAAGAAAAGTAATTATTTTTTTTCTTGAATAATGTCATTGTATAATAGCAATAACCCACTTCTGGGTGTGGGTAATGGTTATTTACCCAAGGATGGCTTTGTTTGGCCACGAGAGCGAACCACACCAAGTGTGGGTAAATCCAGCATTACCCACACCCAGGCGTGGGTTATTGCTATATTGCGACATATATAACTAATAAAATAGACTAATATGAATAACATTAAAACAATAACAGAATTGAGCCAAAAGAGCTATATGGCACACTTTTAACACGTATCAACCTACATCTACATCTCATAATAGACAAAAAATGCATATACTATATACATGTATCAAATGTCTAAGATAAAAGAATAATAGTAATAGTAGAAACTCCTCCAATAGATAACAAATAAAAACCTCCACATGTTTTCTTTGTAGGCTTATAGGTCTACTGTAGCATGATTGCATCCTTTACCTAATTTCCAGAACGGTCAAAGTGCATGAGTAATCTGCCCCTAATATTTATGTACATAAGTAGGTAAATTATGAAAATATTTTCAGTAGTACATAGAACGATAGATTTTTAAATATTTAAGAAATATCACCATAAAACTATTCCATTTAAGATATTTTACAATTACCCAGTTTTGTGAAATGTATAATTTAAGTAATGAAAAATATGTAATTAAATAAACAGATTATGTCATTGAATGGGTGAACTGAAATGTATAAAATTGCTAATTTCCATGAGATATCTTTAATTTCAGAAATAATCGCTTCAGTCTTAGCTGTGAGGATATCCCACATTTGTTTAGACTATTTACAGTTCCAGAAAATATTATGAATGTCAGATTTATCTGTAAGTCAATCATTTTTTGTTAGAACAGGAAAGAAAGTATTGAGCTTTTTCAACTGTAGTTATGTAAGCATTATGGATAATCATAAACTGTGGAAAGTAAATTTTAAAGGAATATAATTAATATTAAGATCTAGTGGCTTTTCTTGTAGATTTTCAGGGCTGTATCTTGGTCATAATTAGATCAAATAGAAGAAAAAATTATATTTATTACAAAATTTACTTTTTATCACTAATTTGTAAGGTACCTTATTTTGTAACAATGTAGATAAAACATACTGTAAAAATGTAATTTTAGATATATATTGTCAGCTATATGGAAATCCGGTTCGATACTCAGCTAGAGCGTCTTCTGCGTGGAGACATGCGTGAATGGGCGTACCTTCGTGGAAGGTTGTGCGTCAGGCCTGGCAAGCCGGTACGTAAAAATCAACTGCCAATTATTAGTGGACCGGAGTTCCGCTGTGGTGACCCCTAACCGGGAAAAGCTGAAAGACACAAACATTGTCAGCTATATGGAAAATTATATTTAAGAATTCCTTGGATATGTCTTATTATTGGTAAATAACATTTGGGTAGTCCCAGTTTTATTCTTATCTGTTCGACTGACTCAGTGTTACATGAAATAAAGTCCCCATACTGACTTATGTTTGACGTATGGAAAGTTTGATAAATCAATCATTTGGTTATTTAATAAAATATTAGGACTGCGGTCAGTTGATTGCAAGAAAGGATGTATGTGTGTGTGTGTATATATATATATATATATATATATATATATATATATATATATATATATATATATGGTTCCCCTTCAGAAGGTTGAATGGCTGAAATCTTGAAATGCATATGCCCGAAATTCAGAAGCTCGACCTTCTGAAAGGGAAAAAAAAACCAACAAAACAATGTTTCTGCAGGGGGGAAAGCCCCCCCCCTGCACCCCCCACTACTTATTTATACTAACTCCGAGATCGTACTACACCAAAGAAAAGGAAATATCCCGTTCTGCTCTGTATGCCAATCACCATTAGAAGGTCAAGCGTCTGTCATTTCGAGCATATGGTCTCGACCAGATGCATTTCAAGATTTCAGCCATTCGACCTTCTGAAGGGAAACTATATATATATATATATATATATATATATATATATATATATATATATATATATATATATCCTAAATCTAGCCATTCATTGATTTTTGAAATGACAGTATCATATTTAAAAATAACTTATATATTTGTAAATGTTTAGCAATTTGTATTGTCAGAAATGTAACAGCTAATATGTTGCATGCCTACAGTCTGAGGCATCTAAAACAAATATAGGTCCAAGTTGAGTACCACTGGTTATCAGTTGAATTTACTTTTAACTGTTGTCCATAACCTAGAAGAGTTTATGACCAAATAATATAACTGATAATCAGATAGGCCCATTCCTCCTTGCAGTCTAGGCAATATGAGTGTGTTGTATGCTATCCTGACCAACATAGGAACCCACATAAATTTAGATAATGAAGTTTCTATAGAATCAAAATTACAATTAAATGGTATTGCATGTGTTCTTAATCTAACATAAAATAAACTCTTTGCAAACATATTCATCTTTTACATGGGCACTTTAGAAAGAAATTATAATTTCTTGTTTATTTTTCTGAATATCGGACTGGATGTTTGCTAAACATTTTAAATATTTTAATTTAAATTGCTTTCTTGTATAAAAAAATATTATGCCTACATAATCACAAAAAAAAACAAAAGTAAATAAATGAAAATGTTTACATTTTATTCCACTTAAATAAATTATAATTTAAGCTTACAGGGAGAAGAAGTGATTTATCTAAATTTACCTTAAAGTTACAAAATTCTGAAAAATATTGTGTGGTTTGTATACTATTTAGTATATCTGAATTGGGGCAAATTTGATGGATATTCATGTCATCAGTGGATGGCTGTATAAGGCATTTTATGTCCAAAGCATCCAGGGAACTTGTAATATGACTTCTGTATTAATAACACAAATAGGGGTTCAATGTATGTTTGCCTGTATCTTAAGTGATAATTTAATAAAGGTGTTTAAAATATAATAGAGGTTCAATATTTAAATTAAATAAACATGTCAAGAGAGGGCAACCTTATCTTACACCATTTTAATATTAATAGGTAGAGAAATAAGTTTGTTGAATATTATTTAATAGTTGGATTTTTGTATATGTAAGACTTTATTGTACTTTAAAATAAGAATTAGGAAAACCAAATTTAGACATAGTTACAAAGAGAATTTTTATATTAATTCTGTCAAATGCATTAAAACATCAACAGTTAATGCATAAATATTCTGATTATCATGCTGGAATAAATTTTGTAATATACTTAGTATGAGAGTTTGGTCAGCTGTTTACTTGTTTTAACAAAACCAGACTGATAAGGAAAAGTTATTGAACGTATAACATGCTCACTTCTATTGGCAATTATGAGTTTGTACATTTTTAAGTCTTAAGTGTATAACAGCAATACATCTATATTTGTATTATCTTTGCTCTGGACCTGTTCCAATAAAGGTCTATAATGTCATTTGATATGATACAATTAAATATTTCATACATGACTTTTGATATAATGTCCATGATATTTTTATACAATTCCAATGTAAATCCATCAGGACTGGAAGCTTTGTTTTACTTTATGTTTTTAATCATATTTCTTACTGTATCCAACTGGAATGGCTTCGACACAGTTTCCTTATGTTCATGACTCAGATTTAGAAGTCTAATTTGACCTGAAGATTGGGTGATTTCAAGTGAGCATTTGTTTATTGAAAACTTACTATATAGTTGTATAAAGGTATAATAAAATAAAGATATATTGATCTTTTGCATATTTTTGTCTAATATAATGTCATCTTTATTAAATTATGTGTTATGTATTTTTAATAATTTGGTTAGAGATTTAGAGGGTTCTTATGCCCATTCTTTTTTTTCCAAAAACGTTTTTATTTTGTTTTCATTATAAACATACGCAAATGTACATATAACAAATACAATAAAACAATAACAAAGCTATTTACAATATTTACATTCATTTATGATAAACAGTAATTTTATCCATGAGAATTTATCAGTATTTGTTCAAAAGGTTTTCCAATTTTTACCATGCTATTTTTTATGAGTAATGTTATAAGTTCTATAACAAATGGTATGCAGTTCTTTTTTTACAAACAACTTTTGCTAAATTAATAAATTCTTTAAAGATCAAATCTTGTTTGCTTTTCCAGTTCAAAGTAATAACTTTTCTGGCAATTGCAAGAATTGACCAGAGTAACTGAATCTGAGATTTAGGTATTACATTAGGTATAGGAACATTGAATAGGATTAGTGAGTTAGAAATATGTCAGTTATCAGACCATAAAGTTTTTACAAAATATCTGAAGTCTTTCCAGTATTGAGCAACATTTCTACATTCAATGAACATGTGAACCCAGTTGGCCTCATCACATTGTCAACATTTACTTTCATTGTTTTTGAGTACAGGATTTATTTTATATGGAGTATAGAAACTCCTATTCATAAATTTCCATGTATACAATCTCCAATATAATGAAGAAGAGGTACCATACATAGATTTCAATAACAGTTTTTTGGATTCATCAGATATTTGTTCTCCATTAATCTTTACATAGTAATTCCAAAAATCTGAGTCAAACTTTAGAGTGCCTTCTCTTAGTATATTATAGATAGGTGAGATACTTAATTTTTGATCATCTGTCTTTTCAACACACCTAATAAAAAGCTGGATCAAACTAGCTATAGATTCAGTCTCTAGGTTGATTGATACTCTCATTTTGTTTTCTATAAACTGCTGTAACGAGTGTATAAACAACCAACTGTCTTGACGATTATCAAAACTACATAGAAGAGAGTTTAGTGGTTTAATACTCTTATTTTCAACACACTGATGGCAAAATATCAAGTTATTTTCCTTTAATTTTTGCATCGCGTTGATGTTGAAAGAATCTAGGCAATCAGGGGAGTATGCTATAGGGAATATAATAAACAGGAATTGTTTAACCTTGTAATTACAATTATATTTTTAAAGTTATTAAATATTTGATTAATGCCATAACAAAAATGATCAAACTTCTTATTAAATAAACAAAATTCACGTAAAAGCCAATGAACTCTACTTATTCCTTATTGTTACTTAAATTGATTTTCTATAGTTCTGACATCAGTTATTGGAATCTCATGTATTATTTTCCAGGGAGATATATACGTAGGTGAGATCCATTGTAATATTACATTAATTATAACTGATTTGGAATAAAGATCTAAGCTCAGGAATGCTATCCCATTGCTGTTCCAAGCTCTAATGTGCCATTTATATGCAATCCTAGGTTTTAAGGAGAGCCATAAAAATTGAAGTAGCATGGAATCTAATTTTTAAATAGGTTTGTGGGAGGGGTAGTATCATTGACTGTATATAAAACAAAATTTTAGGTAAAATTATCATTTTAATTAAAGAAAGCCTATCCTCCATTCTGAAGAACATTTTATTCCATCTTTTGATTAGTTCACTAATGGTGGTTATTAAATTATCGTACTTTAGTTTAACAGACTCTTTCCATGTACTCTTTATACTGACACACAAATATTCTAATACATCACTCTTCCAATTAAAAAGGCTATTCTCTCTTAGGTTTTTGTTGATCTTTTATAGGTTCATATGTTGGTACTAAGCTATTGGCCCTAGGGCTTATACAAACCTAGCCATAACAATTCCCTGGCTATTTCTTTTCACACAATTTAGTTCCCTGGACCCTTGTCTAGCAGGGCGACTGATGTGATCCCCAGGGTGAATTTCCTTTCTCCCACCCAATTGTCAAGGTTCCTTTTGAAGAGGGCCAAAGAGGCGCTCTGCTTGACATGTATGGGCAGTCTATTCCAGAGTCTGGGGAGTCTCTGGGTCAGGAACCTATCCCTCCAGCATGTTTTGTTTATTCTGATGACAAGGTTTAGATCCTTAGAGTGTGTGGCTCTGAGGGATTGGGATTTCTTTAAGTGTAGCATGTCCAACAGCTCAGGGTTTGACATCGCCTTGTATGTTAAGCACAGATCGTCTCTGAGTAGACGATATGCAATAGAGTATAGCTGGAGTCTTTTTAAGGTGGTCAGTGAAGGCATCTGCTTTAGGCCTATATTCTTTTAGTGAGGTATTTCTGCAGCCCTTCCAGTTGTTGTAGATGTCTTGAGAGGTACATACCAAATGAGGCATTGTATTCTATAATGGGTCTAATGAGGGATGAGTACAATGGGACAATGATCTCCTTTTTTCTGGATGAAAAGCCCTTAGTGATGAGGTGTGCCACATAGAAGGATTTCCTGACTGTTGTGGTGATGTGGTTATTGAAGGTGAGACCACTGTCCACCTGTGTCCCTAAGTCTCTTGTCACACTTTCGGTGTTTAGTGTACTGCCACCTATGTGGTAATTCATGGGTACGTTTTTTCCCAAAGGGGATAACTATACATTTCTTGCATTGAGCTTGAGCTCATGGCTCTGGCACCAAACATCTGTTTCTGTAAGACCCTTTTGTAGAGTATCCACATCATCTGGGGATTCAATAATGTGTAAAATCCAAACTGCTGCAAAATAATGATCAATAAAGAACACCAAACGTTGAGAAAAAAAAACTTTATGAAATAGCAAAGCTTTTGGGTTACTACCCTTCTTCAATACTAATACAACCATTGAATAAAACAATCAGATTTAAATAGGAGTCAAACAGTCACATGTTATCTTATACAGTTCAGGAGTTATTCCATCCAGACCTGGAGCTTCATTATCTTTTAAATTTTTTATTTGCTCTTTCACTTCTGTTAGTGTTATTTGTTTATTTAATATGTTATTTTGTTTCATTGACACCTTAGAAGTTATATTTTCTTGAATGAAAGTATTTATTACATTATCTGTCTCCAACAGTGGTGTGTTATTATTTATATCTTTATAGTAGTTTTTGAACACTTCTAATATGCCCATTAAGTTAGATGTATTCTTAACTGAACCATCACTTTTATATTTAATCTCATTAATAAGATTTTGATTGTTTATTTTTTTGGATCTTACCACTATTTTATGTAGATATTTAGGATTTACAGCATAAGATTGTAATTTAAATGTTTCCAGGTTTATGGCTACCTTATGATTCAGAACTTTTAAGTATTTTTGATTTAACTTAGTAATTTTATGTGCTACTTTTTTGTTTTGTGTCCATTTTTATCTTGTCTATTTTTTGTAAGTCTAAAAGTTCTTTGTCCCACTCTCTCCTTTTTTAACGTATCAAGATTTTATTCTACCATATATATAAACTTTAAAGGTGCCTCACAGTATAGTATCAGTCACTTCACCATTATCATTTGTTTCCATAAACATGTCTATTTCTTTCATTATCCATTCCCTAAAGTCTTTTAACTTAGTTATGTAAGCAGGAATTCTCTGTAGAAATCTTAAATCATCTGTATGCATAGTTAATGTAAAGTTTATAGCATTATGGTCAAAAAGTGTACAAGTCATTATAGATACATCACTTATTTTTGAGTATATATTATTTGATACAAAAACCTTATCAATGTTTGTTTGTGTACCAAACCAATATGAATAGTGATTATAGAATAAGAAATAATGTTCTCTTAGACCATGTATATCTTTAAGGTTCATCTGGTTTGTAAAGTCATTTAACTTCTTGGCTTGAGATGTTAGTTTTATTTTACCATTTTTAGAAGTATCATTGCCTTATAATAAGCAGTTAAAATCACCTGTTGCTATAATTTCCCCTTTTGCATTTAGTATTTAGTCCTGGTATCCAGTATGTATTAATCAAAGTATAATACTTCCTATTGATTTCAAAAAATAACCATGCTTAGCATCCCATCTTTATCTGAAATTGTATCTTTAATTCTTAGCACAGTATAAGTATTTTTCCATATAATAAGAGTGCCCCTTCTCTTAGTCTTAAAACATGAATCAGCCAGAATGGTATAGCCATTAAATGAATATTTTTGTAGGTCTTTTTTTAATTGATGGATTTCCTGTAAAAAGATGATCTGGGCTTTATGCATTTTTATATATTTAAGCAAACCAGCTCTTTTGGCATTATTGATCAAACCATTAATATTTAATGATAAACATTTATAAGCCATTGACTATAATGTGTATGTTGTTACTTACTGAAAGACCTTTCTTCCGTATTGACTTGAAATCTACTAAAAACTTACTTATGGATGTATAATGTGTATTAAGCACTACTTCAAAAACCCAAAACTATTTACAAACACATACATGAAACATAACGTTTCTGGTTTAGTTAAAAACTAAACCATACATCCACCACCTCTCCAACACCAAAAGGCACAAATTATCCATCTCTGTTTAGAATATCGCATGAAAACAAAAAAGAAAAGCATTATGAAAGCAACTAAAAAAAATCTGAGTCCATGAAATATACATTAAAATGAGTGTCCAATATAACTGAAGCTATATGAATGTGTCACATATAATAATAGCACCTCTGATAAGTAGATATGTCAGAAATACACATCAGATCAAAGTATGTATAAACATTAGAAGCTGAAGGTTAAGAAGATTGTCAACATTTCCAAGAATTTTCAAGAAACATCAGATGTTTAACCATTTTGTCAGTCATCTAACATGTTTTCATGTAAGGATCTGTTGAATATATAAACATATATATAAAACATGTATTACAAAAAGAAGTCTCACAACCCTCTGTTTAGTTACTAAAGGTTTAGTTATATAACATACGTCCGATGTTAGTATGCATAATGAATTTTCTAATGCAGCTCCTAGTTCATTTGATGTCATTTAGTTACTAAAAGTGTCATTGAATCTGCAGAATGTATGCATCTATAAAAGAACATAGGTATTTTCAAAGGAGTTCAACACTTTTATCAGAACTAATTATTTACCATTTAAAGTATCTAAGTGAAAGATAACAGAATTTCAAGAAAAAAGAATTCCAAATACAGCCATTTAACAAGTTCAAAAGGTGAAGTGATGTCATCACTGTTGTTTCCTCAAGCTGCAGCTTCATAAACTTGTTAAAAAGTATCTAAACAGGCTCATGCACAGCAGGGGTTGTCTCTAGTGAGGAAAAAAGCATTTGCGGTGGGAAATCAAATCTTGAAGCTTTTAGAGTTTACAGAAAGCAAAAAACACTCAAGCTGCCTTGTCAATGCATGTCATAAATCTCCACAATGAGAAAGTCACACAAACCAGCTGTTTCCTCACAAAATATCAACATCATGAAAAAATTAACCCTTTCATATAAAAACAACTATTTAGAAGTAACAACAGCTGCCACAAATCAGAAATCATTTTATAACATTTCAATCATTTACTCACCAATTAACCAGACCAGAGGGGAAAAAAAGAATCTAGTGTGTGTGTGTGTGTGTGTGTGTGTGTGTGTGTGTGTGTGTGTGTGTGTGTGTATATATATATATATATATATATATATATATATAAAACACCAAACCAAATTTCCAGCACTCGTCAGCCACATAATGTCTCCAAATGGAAATCCAAACAAAGGGATCCAAACGAAACACTAAATTAGTGTAATATGTTTAATCCAAGTAGAGAAAACATTCAGATAACTCACATAGCGGCCATACTGCTTCACTAACACAGACCGGTGACCGGTTTCGCCCCCTGGCATCATCAGTGTGAATACACAAAGCAAATCTCCAAATATTTAAATAGTAGTGTACTTCCCAGTATTTAAAGGAACAGAGTAGGAGATATATAAATACAGATGTTATATACAATAACTTTCCTAAAAAAAATAAATTAATCAGTACACCATATATCACACACATATACAAAAAAATATATATAAACAAAAATATTAGAGAAATTGCTATACTACCATGTGCATTTAAGTAATAATGCATATGAATATATAATATGGTCAAAGGTCAAAAAACAATATCATGACTAGCCAACCAAAAACTGGCCAAAATAAAAAAAACAGGAATTTACCAAAAACAAAAACAATCAGTATTATCTCAAAACCTAAACAATCTTACCAGTGGTCATTTAGACCCGGTTTGCATAATGCTCCTAATTTAGTTATCCACATTCGTTCTTTTCTATCTAACAGTTCATGTTTAGTTATGTTGGACAGTCTATTACCTTTAACCATATCAATTCCAACAAAAAGAAATTGTGCTGTAGTATGTATTAAACTATGCTTGAATGGTGCACTCATTTGGCATTTACAATTGATATCACTTAAGTGCACAACAATTCTACTCTTTAAACTCCTCAAAGTCTGTCCAACATAAAAAGCCCCACATTGGTACACTGTGAGATAAACTATCCACTCAGTACGACATGTTATTAAATGTTTAATATCAAAAACGTTTGGTGTATTAATAGATGTAAATGATTTTGTCCGTGACATCACCCTACAGTAAACACAATTACCACAGAGATTACTGCCCTTAGGTAAATTTCTTAATTCATTGTCTTCCGACCAATCTATCTGCTTGTACCAGGAGAGGGATTCACCAATATTCTTACCCCCATCTGTAATTGTAAGAATTGGTATCCAGGCATTGGTCAAAAAATGGGTCAGATTTCAATAAGTCCCAATGTTTAGAGATCACTTCCCTGATTTTAAATGTATTGGTACCAAAATTCATAACAAGTCTGGTTTTTGAATTAGTTTGTATCATCTCATTTGCCTGTTCTACATCTATATTCCTATTTTTCAGAAAATCATCCCTGACATAATTTGATGCAACAGCTTTATCTCCCACGATGTTTTTATTTGAATAACCTCTCTTAACAATTCTATCACCCATTTTCTCCAATTCAGTTTTGTAGCATACCTCTTCACTACAAATGCGCTTAAGTCTCTGAAATTGAGCTCTCGGTATATTGGATGTAATATGTCTAGGGTGGCAACTACTCTCTTCTAGAATGGCATTCTTAGTGTAGTGAAGGGCTTTATATAAAGACTTGTCTTCATAGTACCATCTGAATTCTTGGTTACAGTAACATCCAAGAAATCAATGCTCTTAGTTTCAATCCTGTCAATAAATTTCAGACCAAATTCATTCGAGTTCAAATACTTCACAAACTCAGACCAGTTTTGAATGGTTCCAGACCAGATGCCCCAGCAGTCATCCAAATAGCGACGCCACATGATAAGTTCTTCCTTGAAAGGATTAGAGTCACTATATATCATTTGCCACTCTATATATCCCATAAAGAGGTCTGCATATATAGGTGCAAATGTAGTGCCCATTGCTGTTCCCATCATTTGTAAATAACATTCACCACAAAAGTAAAATACATTATGTTCCAAAACCAATTGTATTAAGGTTAACAAAAAGTCAACATGCTTAGGCTGATATTTACCATATACTTCAAACCAATATCTCAAGGCCCAAATACCCCCTCTATGTGGGATACCCGTGTGCAATGATTGGACATAAAGGGTACAGCAATAAGATTTGAAATTTACTTGTAGATCATTTATTAAACATAAAAAGTTGTTAGAATATTTTAATCTAGCTGTAAACAGACTAAGCAGTGGTTTCAATTCATGCTCCAGGTATACCGATAAAGGTTCTGTCAGGGATCCTCTCCCTGACACTATTGGTCTACCTAGAGGATTCTGTATGGTTTTGTGTATCTTAGGCAAAATATAGAACCGCTGGGGTTTAGGATTATCCACAAAAAGTTGTTTATATAGGGATTCTGATATATCCCCATTAAGTTTGGCATTCAAATGAAAGTCATCAATTTTTCTTTTAAAATCCATCGTAGGATCTAATGGCAGGTTATAGTAAAACCTACCATCCTTCAATTGCCTTAAAGCTTCTCCCATATAATCAGTTTGTACCCATAACACAATAGCACAACCCTTATCTGCCTTGACTATCACTAGATTTTTATTTCTCTGTTATTTTGTCAAAGCACTTCTCTCAAGTCTGGTTAGATTATCATCAAATTCCTTAAAAATAGAATTCTGATTGATATGTAAATCATGTAGTACCATGTCTTCAAACAATTTCACTCAGGGGTGGTGTAGAGGTTGAAAATAAGCTTTCTTAAAAAATAAGGCATCAGAAGCAACGCAATTACCATCATCATTAGCATCAGCTTTCGTGCTAAAAAAGTATCTCAAATTCAAAGCTCTACAAAACTGTTTAACATCAATACACATATCAAACTCAGAAATGAAAGATGATGCTACATAACTGAATCCTTTATTTAGTACACTCTTCTCTTGTGGGGTTAACTCATAGTCAGTTAAGTTGACTATTAGGTTATCCATTTCTTCATTACAATTTTTTACTATGCTTTCATTAATTCCCTAAATGTTTGCTCTATGTTGCTCCCAGGTCTGCCTATGATGTTTACGTCCCCCTCTTCTAAAGGGCCACCTCTTCCCCTGGACTTTTTGTGTATTGGTGATGCCAAATCTTCCAAAAACTATGCTTCAGTGTCAGTACTGGGTGAGTTGGATGAAAAATCCGATGTGCTAGAATCAGTGATACCTTCTGCACCTCTTGAGGGCTTTAAGATGGATTTATTCCTTTTCCGTTTGAATTTAGATTGTTTTTTAGTTGAATCTGAAGATCGCACTGATCTTTTTGCTGACTTCCATGAGAAGACTGCATTGTTTTCCATATCCCCCAAGTCACGGTTAAATTTCTTGTTTTATGTCCTTGACATCATTTTCAAAACCATTAATTTCACTTAAATAAGCTTCATAAGTTCTCTGTTAATCTCCCTCATTTTCATATTGCTGCATATTTTCTAAACATTCATCAAGTTTCAACTTGATATAAATTAAAGAATCAATAAAAGATAAAAACTGCTGAGTAAAGCACTCCGGAGTAACAGCAAGCAATACAAAAAGAGAAACAGGAGTGCACCAGTAGCTAAGAGAATCAAAAAACTGCAGCAAGTTTACCGTTTATTGTTGAAAATAAAGTAAGCGCTTTCACGTCCTACGACGCTTCATCAGACTTCGACAAAATTCATGTAAAATACAGCACCTTAAATACATCTTCCTTAATTAGTATTCATCAATTAAAAAAGACAATTAATGTCAATTAAAGTGCAAATTGTAAATCTCAATGCCAACGCTATAAAGACATGAAAAGGAACTATACTATGATTAAATAACATTTTACAGAAATCATTTTAAGAACCTATTTACATATATATATGTTAATTTAATAAAACTTCATGTTTGTTCATGACAAGTATAAATATGCATAGCAACATGTAAAATATGTTTAAAATTAATGTTTAAGTGGTCGGGCTGCTAAGAATGGTTTCAATGTGACCTTGTAATTTAAACCATGTTTATGAGCCTGCAGCCTGACAATCCACTTATTTTCCATTTCCTCTAATTTATTTTTAAAATTCCCTAATGTATGAGTCCTTGCTACTATCTCTAGTACATGAAATTTAAAAGAGCGACTGAGGCCATAGTCAAGGACATGTTGAGCTAGAGCATTAGTAATGTTTTCCTTCTGTATCGCATATATATGCTCCCTAATTCACTCCCTTAATGTTCTGTTTGTTTTGCCAACATAAAATTTTAAGCATGCTTGGCATTGACCTAAATAAACCACATCTATGGTTCTACAGTCAGCATATCCCTTAAAACTATAAACCCTTCCAGTGTGAGGATGTTTAAAAGTATCACATGCTTCTATATATTTGCATTGGTTGCAGGTACGGCATGGGAAAGTGCCTATCCTCTGCGATGAAACATGTTGAATCTTATTCTCTTCATAGCATAGCAGCCTACTTAGAGATTTCATGTTTTTATAGGCTACACTAGGCTTATCACTTACTATCTGTCTGAGTTTATTGTCACTTGTTAAAAACTTCCAATTATTATCAATGATTTGTTTAATATGCTTATTCCTGTTGGTAAACGGAATCACCAGTCTATTATTACTGGTTGTAGTGTTAAAATTGGAAGAACAGCAAGTATGGCTGTCTCTTCTTCCAAAAAACGGTGTCCCTTTACCCCTCCTGTGCATATTCCCTGTCCTAATGGCTTCCTGTACCTCTGTTTCCCTATATCCTCTAGATACAAAGTTGTCCTTCAAGTTGATGTGTTCCTGTCTGAAAACTGCTTCTTGTGTTGTTAGTCTAGATATTCTCAATGTCTGGTTCTCAACAATATTAGAATGTATATGCCGAGGATGCATACTATTTCTGTGTAGTAAATTATTCTTCCAACATGATTTTCTAAATAATTCCGTGTCTATGCCATCTCTACCTTTTATTAATCTAACATCAAGGAAATCTATCATTTGTTGTGAATGAGTACTTTCAAAAGCTAAGAAGTCAGTCGTTCCATTGATGTAGTAAATAAAATCATGAAGTTGTTCAATAGTTCCACCCCATACAATAAAAATGTCCACAAAACGACTATAATGTTTAAGAATATTCATATATTCCATATTTCTTAACACATATGTCCCTTCCCAATATGCCAACACCAAGTTGGCATAGGAGTTGGCGCAGGGGGTGCCCATGGCCACCCCCTTTTTTTGTAGATAATATGTTCTGTCATGTGACAGAACATTGTTCTCTAGGACAATTTCTAATAACAGCATCCATCTAATAATTACGTCATTGCTGATGTTATTCTCAAGTAAATATAACCTCACATACTCAACTCCAACTGAGTTCGGTATAGAAGTAAAAAGTGATTTGACGTCTAATGTCACGAAATAATCATCCTTATCAATGGGTTCCCTCTTGTTGTAACTAGATAGATTTTCTAAAAAATGCTGAGTATCTCTTAATATATGGTGTGTATCTTGAATGACTGGTTTAAACATTTTATCTAAATATATTGATAGGGGTTCTGTCAGCCATCCCTTACTTGAGACAATAGGTCTCAAAGGGGGATCTACCAATTCTTTATGTATTTTTGGAAGTCCCCTAAATGTGGGAACAAGGGGGCTTTCAATAAGAAAATATTTATATAAATCAACATCAATAATCCTACTTAACAATAAATCATATAGGTGTCCATGTACATCTTTAATCAGTTTGTTTAACAAGTATCCATTCAATAAATGATAAGTCTCCCTGTCGGATAACATCCGTCTTATTTTACTATCATATATTTCTTTATCCATCATTACGATGGCTCCCCCTTTGTCAGCCTGTCTAATTACAATGTCAGCATTGTTCTGTAAATTTCTTAATGCAGCTTTCTCATCTTTAGTCATATTGTAAAAGTCAGGTTTCATACAGGTGTTATTATATAAATCATGCAAGTCGGATTCACAAGCTTTTTCAAATGCATCCAGCATAGGATGTTGCTGAGGTATGAACACAGAAGGTTTTTTAAAAATATTTACATTGTCTCCCTTATTATTAGTAGTATCTTTATCAAACAACAGTTTCAAACTAATATTTCTCGTATATAACTTAATGTCCATAATGATGTCAGCGACATCAGTAGAACTGGATGGAATAAAGTTCAGCCCTTTATTAAGAACTGACAGTTCATGTTTGTCAAGCACATACCTGGATATATTTAGAACTAAGTCCTCTGAATGGGTTTCAGCGCTCTGTTTTGCTGTTTGTAAATCTCCTCGGTATTCTTTCTTTTCTTCTGTTTGTTGTTGAAAGACCATGTCCTTCTCTCGAAAGTCTTTATAGATAACGGAAAAGTTGGAAAAACCTCGGATTCTGCAAAAACCTCCTCGCTGGTGGTTCCCAAAAACGTGTCAATGGTAGGTTGCTTTCTACGAACATCTCTGTGTGCAGCAACTTCAATGGAATTGGAAATAACAGACGGAGATGTGCGTGGTGTTTCTTCTGAATGTATTAAAGCTTCAACAATGACTTGTCATGATGAGTTACCAACAGGTAGTAATTTTTCATTCCCCGTATGCTGCTCATCCGTTTCCTGTCTCAGACGACCAAACGTCGTGTTGTCAAATGACGTCACTGTGGGAGGGATTCCTTTCGAATTTGCCATCTCCTTGGAACGATTACTGGATACTGTTTTATTACCAATTCCACTATTAAAAGAATTGTTCTCTCTCGGCCAGGAAAATACCTGGCCCTTTTGGAAGTCCACAAAGTCCCGTTCTAGCTTCCTCTTTTTGTTCTTTAACATTAAGTAACTGTGTTAGTTCTGTTTCGAGTTCATTGATCTCTGACTTCAGTGTTCTTTCCACAATTCTTCGCATCCTCAAGATGCCTACGTTTGGAACAGCTTACCCGGAACTTTTGGCCAGATGGCAAAAGTTGAATCTAGATACCAGTTTCTCCTATATACGAATACTTATCGAACAATATGAAATTGTGGAAAGAACACTGAAGTCAGAGATCAATGAACTCGAAACAGAACTAACACAGTTACTTAATGTTAAAGAACTTGAAACATTGCACAATGATTTAAAACTGATGACTTTTTCTCTTGATAATAAGTCCCTATCAGACAAAAAGAGGAAGCTCTTTCTTTTCTTAAAATTCTTTTAATAGTGGAATTGGTAATAAAACAGTATCCAGTAATCGTTCCAAGGAGATGGCAAATTCGAAAGGAATCCCTCCCACAGTGACGTCATTTGACAACACGACGTTTGGTTGTCTGAGACAGGAAACGAATGAGCAGCATACGGGGAATGAAAAATTACTACCTGTTGGTAACTCATCACGACAAGTCATTGCTGAAGCTTTAATACATTCAGAAGAAACACCACGCACATCTCCGTCTGTTATTTCCAATTCCATTGAAGTTGCTGCACACAGAGATGTTCGTAGAAAGCAACCTACCATTGACACGTTTTTGGGAACCACCAGCGAGGAGGTTTTTATGAACTGAGGTTTTTCCAACTTTTCCGTTACCTATAAAGACTTTCGAGAGAAGGACATGGTCTTTCAACAACAAACAGAAGAAAAGAAAGAATACCGAGGAGATTTACGAACAGCAAAAGAGAGCGCTGAAACCCATTCAGAGGACTTAGTTCTAAATATATCCAGGTATGTGCTTGACAAACATGAACTGTCAGTTCTTAACAAAGGGCTGAACTTTATTCCATCCAGTTCTACTGATGTCGCTGACATCATTATGGACATTAAGTTATATACGAGAAATATTAGTTTGAAACTGTTGTTTGATAAAGATACTACTAATAATAAGGGAGACAATGTAAATATTTTTAAAAAACCTTCTGTGTTCATACCGCAGCAACATCCTATGCTGGATGCATTTGAAAAAGCTTGTGAATCCGACTTGCATGATTTATATAATAACACCTGTATGAAACCTGACTTTTACAATATGACTAAAGATGAGAAAGCTGCATTAAGAAATTTACAGAACAATGCTGACATTGTAATTAGACAGGCTGACAAAGGGAGAGCCATCGTAGTGATGGATAAAGAAATATATGATAGTAAAATAAGACGGATGTTATCCGACAGGGAGACTTATCATTTATTGAATGGATACTTGTTAAACAAACTGATTAAAGATGTACATGGACACCTATATGATTTATTGTTAAGTAGGATTATTGATGTTGATTTATATAAATATTTTCTTATTGAAAGCCCCCTTGTTCTCACATTTAGGGGACTTCCAAAAATACATAAAGAATTGGTAGATCCCCTTTGAGACCTATTGTCTCAAGTAAGGGATGGCTGACAGAACCCCTATCAATATATTTAGATAAAATGTTTAAACCAGTCATTCAGGATACACACCATATATTAAGAGATACTCAGCATTTTTTAGAAAATCTATCTAGTTACAACAAGAGGGAACCCATTGATAAGGATGATTATTTCGTGACATTAGACGTCAAATCACTTTTTACTTCTAGAACGAACTCAGTTGGAGTTGAGTATGTGAGGTTATATTTACTTGAGAATAACATCAGCAATGACGTAATTATTAGATGGATGCTGTTATTAGAAATTGTCCTAGAGAACAATGTTCTGTCACATGACAGAACATATTATCTACAAAAAAAGGGGGTGGCCATGGGCACCCCCTGCGCCAACTCCTACGCCAACTTGGTGTTGGCATATTGGGAAGGGACATATGTGTTAAGAAATATGGAATATATGAATATTCTTAAACATTATAGTCGTTTTGTGGACGACATTTTTATTGTATGGGGTGGAACTATTGAACAACTTCATGATTTTATTTACTAGATCAATGGAACGACTGACTTCTTAGCTTTTGAAAGTACTCATTCACAACAAATGATAGATTTCCTTGATGTTAGATTAATAAAAGGTAGAGATGGCATAGACACGGAATTATTTAGAAAATCATGTTGGAAGAATAATTTACTACACAGAAATAGTATGCATCCTCGGCATATACATTCTAATATTGTTGAGAACCAGACATTGAGAATATCTAGACTAACAACACAAGAAGCAGTTTTCAGACAGGAACAAATCAACTTGAAGGACAACTTTGTATCTAGAGGATATAGGGAAACAGAGGTACAGGAAGCCATTAGGACAGGGAATATGCACAGGAGGGGTAAAGGGACACCGTTTTTTGGAAGAAGAGACAGCCATACTTGCTGTTCTTCCAATTTTAACACTACAACCAGTAATAATAGACTGGTGATTCCGTTTACCAACAGGAATAAGCATATTAAACAAATCAGTGATAATAATTGGAAGTTTTTAACAAGTGACAATAAACTCAGACAGATAGTAAGTGATAAGCCTAGTGTAGCCTATAAAAACATGAAATCTCTAAGCAGGCTGCTATGCTATGAAGAGAATAAGATTCAACATGTTTCATCGCAGAGGATAGGCACTTTCCCATGCCGTACCTGCAACCAATGCAAATATATAGAAGCATGTGATACTTTTAAACATCCTCACACTGGAAGGGTTTATAGTTTTAAGGGATATGCTGACTGTAGAACCATAGATGTGGTTTATTTAGCTCAATGCCAAGCATGCTTAAAATTTTATGTTGGCAAAACAAACAGAACATTAAGGGAGCGAATTAGGGAGCATATATATGCGATACAGAAGGAAAACATTACTAATGCTCTAGCTCAACATGTCCTTGACTATGGCCTCAGTCACTCTTTTAAATTTGATGTACTAGAGATAGTAGCAAGGACTCATAGATTAGGGAATTTTAAAAATAAATTAGAGGAAATGGAAAATAAGTGGACTGTCAGGCTGCAGGCTCATAAATATGGTTTAAATGACAAGGTCACATTGAAACCATTCTTAGCAGCCCGACCACTTAAACATTAATTTTAAACATATTTACATGTTGCTATACATATTTATACTTGTCATGAACAAACATGAAGTTTTATTAAATTAACATATATATATATGTAAATAGGTTCTTAAAATGATTTCTGTAAAATGTTATTTAATCATAGTATAGTTCCTTTTCATGTCTTTATAGCATTGACATTGAGATTTACAATTTGCACTTTAATTGACATTAATTGTCTTTTTTAATTGATGAATACTAATTAAGGAAGATGTATTTAAGGTGCTGTATTTTACATGAATTTTGTCGAAGTCTGATGAAGCGTCGTAGGACGTGAAAGCGCTTACTTTATTTTCAACAATAAACGGTAAACTTGCTGCAGTTTTTTGATTCTCTTAGCTACTGGTGCACTCCTGTTTCTCTTTTTGTATAAATTAAAGAATGCTCACAGAAGTCTAGTAACTCAGTAAGCATTTTTGAGGCTGTACGTTGGATTAAACACCATTTAAACATAAAATTGTCATATTCTTTGCCCACTCCAGGTTCCAGATAAACTCTTAAGCCTCATGGTGCCATTTCAGCCTTAATATACGCTTTAAGTAATTTTATGTGGGAATATATATATATATATATATATATATATATATATATATATATATATATATATATATATATATATATATATATATATATATATATATATATATATATATATATATATATATATATATATATATATATATATATATAATATATATATATATATATATTTTATATATATATATATATATATATATATTTTATATATATATATATATATATATATAAAACTTACACTTAGCCATCTATAAAACACCATTAATGTACTGTATTAATGTTTATATGTGTCTAAACAGAGTCTAAAACATCTAGTTAGAAACACTAATCAGAAACATATTGTTACCCCACCACTGACCCACTAGAAAAAATGCACTTTGGTATTAAGTCAAATTATACTATCACTGAATAATTAGAAGACATATATCATTTGTAGTTATTTAAAAGGTAAAAGTATGTAAAGTACTTATAGTGGGGAAAAGAGAGAAAAGGAACATTGGTAACAAAAAGGAATAGGAAGAAAGAAGAGAGAGAGAGAGAGAAAGAGAGAAAATGTTATTTAAATACTTAGTACTATATGTAATTAGGAAATGTAGATATAGAAAAGAAAAGAGAAAGTTAATAATAAAGATGATTCACATTACCTTACACTATAGAGATTTTCCAGAATCAAACATAATATGATTCATAAAACAAAGCATTTAAAATTAGAAGGAATGTATTTATTTGTCCTTTAGTTTCTTAGTTTTGTTTGCTCCTTCCTTCACAGACTATCCAACAGAACCAAACAGCGTAGAAAACTAAGAAGATGAATAAATGGCGTAAAACAACACTGAACGCCATTAAACCAAGGAAAGAGTCTGTGCAACCGCTGGTGATAATCCTTCGTATTATAATGTCATCGAACTTCAGAGCCAGTAAAATACAAAATCTTTATTCCACAAATTGTCAAGATTAAGCACTTTCACACACAGATCGTGTGCTTCATCAGAACAAAACATACTCATCTCATCAAGATTTAAATATACATTTTGGCGCCAACTGCTAATAATACCTTTAAAGCTATAGTGCGTTTAAATTCATATAAGCACAAAGGACTATGCTACACCAAATACTATATTAACTTTCTAATCTCAATACACTTTAACTAAAATAATCAATTTTTTTTAAAAAATGTAAAAATGCATGAAGAATGCATATTGAGCTGTAACTAAAGTAATTAGTGTTGCTATATGCCCCAACAAATAATCACCTCTGTATAGATATTCATAAATATCAATTGCATAATCATAAAATGTATGGATAAATAAATATTAATATCAAATACTTAACATTAAATATTGCATACTTAGTGTTGAATGATCTACCATATAACACAGGGAAATTAAATAAAATAAATAAATACAAAGAAATATATTATATAAGATAATTATATACTTGTATACAATGAAGAGATGAAAGAATATAAAGACTACTTGGAAATTCATAAAAGTTCTTTCTAAAGATTCTTTTCAAAAAATGTTTTACATGAAGGCCTATATAGATTATATTACTAAATTGCTACAGCTGAAATGATCAAACTTCCAATATAGGTTTGACTGAAATAAATTCATTTAATCCCGGGGGTGTAGTTACGTCAGTCAAAATCTGCCAATAGCATTCCCTGAATGCCAAATGACCTTTCATGTTACCCCCCCCCCCCCCTGGGATTTGGCTTCACAATTTCTAATATACTAAATCTAAACTCATGTTCCTCACCCTTGTTCATAATATGTTTGGCTAAGGCATTTTTATCATCCTTCTTTCTAATACTATATACATGAGCATATATCCTTTTTCTAAACTGCTGTTCCGTCTTTCCTATGTAATAGGAAGAGCATGCCATGCATTTAGCCAAGTAAACAATGTATTTGGTATTACAATTTCCTCTCTTTGGAAATATCCTAGTCTTATTGTAATTCAATAAGACTGTGTCTGTCTCATCTGATATATACCGACACTGATTACAGGTACCACATCTGTTAGTATAACCTGAATCGTGCGTCACTTTACCTTTAATTTCATTTTCCAACAGGTATTTTAAGTTCTGTCCCATCCTGTATATAAAACTGGGCTTTGTTCCCAGTATATCTATCATTTCATCATTAACTAATAATGTATGCCAATGTTTAGTCATTATCTCCTTTATCCTATTACTATGTGGACCATATTCTATGACGCAAGATCTACTGTAAACATTGGCTTTCTCTCTATTGTTTGATTCAATAGGATTTTTTACAGAGTTGGAATACTTAGTTCCCAATAAAGGAACATATTTAGTCCCCCATTGTTCAATCACATTAGAACTGATTTTGTGCATCATCTTTGCATTGTATCCTCTGTCAACAAATAATGAAGTAATAAACTGTATTTTTTTTAACATATCTGTATATTCAGATGTCATTCTAAGTGCCCTTATACATTGTCCTTTATATATGTTTCTCTTGGTCTTCATGGGATGACAACTCCCAAAATCAAGATAAGAATTAGTGAAGGTTTCTTTCCTGTGTATTTTAGATTTGTACATCCCATCTTCCCTAGTAACAATAGTATCCAAATAAGGTACTCCTACACTGTTGCTAGTAGATGTAAACTTTAAAAAGTTGCTGCTGTTGTTTAAATATATGAAAAAATCATCGAAAGTGTCCTGATCACCTTCCCAAATGATGTATATATCGTCTAAGAAACGCAAATAATATTTTATTCTTTCTTGATATTCGCTGTTGAAGATGGTCTTCTCTTCCCAGTTTAACATTACTAGGTTGGCATATATGGGGGCGCATGCTGACCCCATCGCCACACCTTTGACCTGTCTAAATATTTCACCCTCGTAAAAAATATGGTTCTTGTCAAGGACAATGGACATTAACTCATTGATTAGCTGAATTCTGTCCCAGTCCAGGTCACTGTGTCGAATAATACTGTCACTAAACGCCTCTAGACCTTCAACTTTAGGGATACACGTAAAAAGCTCAATCACGTCTCTAGAGGCAAATAATAAATTATCAGTTCCTATGTATGTGGGGTATCTAAATAAAAATTCCCAGGAATCTTTTACCATATGCTCAACCTTGTTGTAAATATGTTTCAGCAGGGAATCAATAGCAACCCCTAACGGAAAAGTTTTCGATTTACTACCTGAAATGATGGGTCGGAAAGGTGGGTCACCAACATCTTTGTGTACTTTTGGTATACCCACCATAGTAGCTAAAATGGGATATTCAACCCTGAGAAATTTATATAAATCCTCAGTAATTCTGTTATCAATCAAATATTCTACGAGGTATAAATCTATCCTTTTATATGCAATATTCAACTCGTTTATGGAAATAGTCTCATAGTTACCCTGATCGTGAAGTATGCCATAAATTCTACTGTTGTATTCCAAACTATCATATACCACGACTCCCCCTCCTTTGTCGGGTTTCACAGACTATCCATTTTTTGTTGCCTGTCTCCTCAAACTCTGGGATGACCATTCCATTTCTTCTATGTCCGACAGTATTTTATTCTTTTGGATAAATTCTACTGCTTCTTGTGGGTAATCAAAGATCTTCACTCCTTCTGGCAATGTGATTTTTATTCTTCCAGGAAAAAGAATTTGAGCTTTAATATTGGCTTTTTTCAAGGACTTAATTAGAGGAACACACTCCTTTCTTCTGGATATGACTGTAGAGGTGTAGTCATTGTCAAAACAAATAACTTTTTCACCCATCTTTATAGGGGAATTAGTCCGAGCTGATTTCAGCACTAAGTCCTTGTCTTGCGAGGAAAGAAATCTAACTATTACAGACCTGTGGTTAGATGAATTCAGAGAAGAAGCTGGATTTGCCAGGGACCAGTGAGCCCCCTCAATTCCAAAAGAGAGGGATTCAGGCATGTTTATGATGATGAAAACCACTTATTGAGGAAATGAATCATGTTAGCACCCTCTTCTTTTTCAGGAATTCCATATATTCTTATGTTATTCCTCCTTGATCTACTTTCAAGGTCTTCAAGTTTCACAATCAGCCTAATGTTTTGTTTCAGAAGAAATTCATTGTGATGTTCATTTTCTGTCACTCTAGTATCCAGGTCAGTTACTGTTTCCTCTAAGGTAAGAATCTGTTCAGATTGTTTTTTTACTATTCCATTTACAAGTTCCAGCTGTTTACTGCATTCTTGTTTGATAATATCCATTTTGTTTTCAATTTTTTTCATTTTTAGTGACAGTTCTTGGATGTTTGTTATTATAAGATGTAGTTCTTTCTTCACTGCACTCTCATGGTGTGGGTTCTTCGAGTTGCTCATGTTGAGATCTCCAGTAGAAAAGTTTTTGACAGGAATAATTAAAAAATTCTCTTGACTATATATTAATTTTTAGAAAATAATAAAGAGTCTATGTTAATATATCTTTTAGTATAATTTTAGTTAGATTTTTCTAAAAATTAAAGTATATTTCCTGTCAGGATATTAAAATCTAAGCAGAGCTATGGATTTCTGCTGTTATCAGACTGGCATCTTGGACACACCCCTCCCTTATGCCCATTCTGAATATAATGCCAAAACTTTGTTTTCATACCGAAAGTAGACATAACTTATTTTGAAGAGCTCTTGTTTGTCTAGTTCTTGAAAGGATGCAATTTTGTTTTTACGTTAATTTCTATTTGTTTGTTTATTTAACTTTTTTTTAAGTTAGGAGGTGTTGCTAATAAGGATGCCTCCTATCTGGGCTTTGGGAGATGTCTGTTGGAGATTTAATTTTCTGTCCTACAAATAAGGCTTATTGTAAAAAAATCAGGATTAGGATTTAAGGTCCAGTTATTTCTACTGATAATTCTTTTAGGTAGTTGACTGAAGACTATATGTAGTTGAATTTTAAAGTAATTATCTAGAAAGTGAAGTTCAGTATTATATCCACTACTCATTTCAATATTCAGTATTATATCCATTACTCTATTCAGTATTGAATTAGGAAAAAAATCTACTCTGCAGCATAATTCATGAAATGATGAATAAAAGGTAAATTTATTTTTGTGTTTGTCAACAAATCTTACACGGTTGGAACAATAATATTATTTTAATTCTAAAATAGCTAGGAAATGCTTCCATATTATTTAAACCTAAATTACTAGCTCTTTCTTAGGATAAATAGCAAATTATAGTCACCACAAAGTACAAAATAATGTTCTTTAAAATTGGATAAGATATGAAAGACTTGTCAATTAAATCTGGTTTACTGGAATAAAGGATATAAGTATTAAACAACACTGTTGGTTTGTCTGCTAATCTATTTCTACACACACTATACCACTATCTTCTATTTAAGTCTATAGTGCTACTTAGTAATTTGTCTACAACATAAATTTAAACTAAAACTCATACACCTGTACTGTAAGAACTTTTATTCATTGCTGTAATATGCTTATTTCAGTATGTCACACTACTGTTTGTTAACCATATGGGTTTCTTTAAAAAATTATTTTGGCATCTGATTTATAAAATACATAGAGAAGCAGTTTCTTCTTGTTTAGTTTTTGCATGCCACTCACATTCCAGTGATCTATTTTCCAAGACTCAATCTAAAGATTGCTTTATACAGTGAAATGTATAATAATACATAGCAAATGAAGTTTCAGATAAAAATGTGCTTTCCACAAAAGATAGTTTAATATTTAGGTTAAGTAAGCTACTAGTAGAATGCATAAAAGTATATTTGCACAATAATTGATTAATTTAGAGGAGGAGTTGCAAAGTTAATTGTGGCAGATACCCTTTTCCTTTCCCCACTGGGTCAAAGCCCATAACACAGTAACCCTTTCCTAGAGAAGAGTTGTTCCAAATTTGCTTGTGAACAAATTGAAACAAAACAATAGATTACTATTATTATTATTATTTGCCATAACTTGTCTTGGCTAAGAATAACGTAGAAACAACTAGCTTAAACCTTACCATCTAATAAGAGCAATTGTACTCAACATAACTTGGTTATTTCACCCAGTCCCAGTAGAGTTCAAAATTAATTCAATACAATGTATATTGAATCAGTGACAAAATTGCATGTTGTAAACAAAATGTTGTTGTACTGGTATAACATAGCTGGTAAATCTCTGCATACCCTGTTTTTATTTATAGGCTAAAATGATGATATTTACTTTTCACAAGTAAAGTAACTGGCATACTTGCATAAATCCCTACACTTGCTATCCAGTGACTAACTATTTAAAAACAGCAGAGCACAATTATCTGAAGAGTCATTTTGATATTTTGATAATAATGCTATCAACTTTTAGTCAAATTAACTAATAAAGAAAAAAATAAGAATTTCTCTTTATAAGTGGAACACTATTGAGATTATATGAAATAAAATTGCATAACGAATATTGTTAAATAAAATGCGTCAACTTTACTGCTGCTACACTTTATTTTTGTTGTAGGAATGCTTATAAAAATGGGGTGTAGAACAATTTACTCCTAATCCAAATTAGTAAATATCACTGCAAAAAATGTTTTACAGAAATAATAGTCCATACCAAAATCCTAGGTAGATAGGTTCTTACCCTGTAATAAAGGTAATGCCATAGTGTATTGATTTATTTATTTCCATTCAGCTGAAAAGCTTTTGTCTCATAAGATTCATCAGCTATCCTTTCATTCTTGAAATTATGAAATGTTTAAGGAAGTATTGTAATGCTATTTCCTGTTTAATTTTGACCCTGTGATGTGCTAAAGGAAATAGCTGGCATACATAGTTCATTGGTAAACATTAACTGAGGTCTGATGTGAATCCAAATGACTTTAAAGCCCTGGCAAATTATCATTGTTCAAGAGCCAAAAGATCCTCTTGATCATGATTCTCAACAAACCATTCTGTGCGACAAGGAGTCGCATATCTACAAATGCCTGTATATCCAAACATAAGTACAGATTTAATAAGCACAAGATTTATAATTGACAAGTACAACAATTTAAACAATTCAATCTTGCAAAAAAATA
Organism: Protopterus annectens; assembly: GCF_019279795.1. Classification (NCBI taxonomy): domain Eukaryota; kingdom Metazoa; phylum Chordata; order Ceratodontiformes; family Protopteridae; genus Protopterus; species Protopterus annectens. The sequence continues at coordinate 247,331,416 of NC_056731.1, forward strand.
ACCAGTTGCCAAAATAATTGTTTTGTTTCTTAACTAGAGTTTAGTTTATATTTTATATTTCTATACATAAAGCTCAACTTGGCTGGGAAAAGCATTTGAAATTTAATTTTGTTGTGGATTAAATAAGCACAGAATGGTGGTAATTTTTGTATTTGCAATTTATAGGTTAAAATAATGTCTTGGAATCCTCTTAATTTGTGACCTTGTATGCAAAATCTTATTTTTTTAATTTTAAGTGCCTGAAGGACAGTTACAACATCCTGGTAGTTGAGCATTTTAGCATATATTATTGAAGACAATGATATTTCAGATCTTCTGAAGACAGAATGAGCCCTCTCTGTACGCATTCTTTTACTTGATTTGTGATTCTAATTAAGTGCGCTAGTATGTTTTGTATTTACTTTACTAACCTTAGGGATTTATATTTTCAGGGACTTGCTTGATTAGCAGATAACTTCTTTGGTTACAAGCTACTAAATCTAGTCGTTTATTCTTTTTTTACGGGTGCAGCTAGAAATTTACATTTTTTATTCAGATCTCATTTATTTATTTATTGGCATTTGATTACCGTAAAAGTCTGACTAGGTAAAAGCCCATCTTCAGCAGAGGCCTGGGAAGAAAAGCTTTAAATTATTACAAAACATTTTAAGAACAATAATTTTACAATCATCAAAAATAAACAAAAACATCTGCAGTTTTAATAATTATAACAGATAAGACATAATATAAAAACATTGGTTAAGAATCAATACAAGTTATATGACAATCATTTAACATTTAGATGAATTTTAGACAGTTTATAGTGAAATTAAAGGTAAGTTAGTCTAATACAAACAGGAATTACAATACAAAGTGAGGGAAAATCAAGCTTATGGTATATTTAGAAAGTCAGGGAAGACAATATGATATAAGTAATGAAGTAAGTGAAGAAAGGAGCTATAAGGAATGAAGGAGGTACGTGTTCACATTTATGGATATAGTTTATTTTGGTTTTGACCAAGAAGAGAGCCAGATTTTAGCTAGAAAGTCTTTCAGAATGGTTTTGAAATATGGGAGGGAGGGTATAGACCTGATGGATACAGGTAACGAGTTCCAGGCATTAGCAATCTTGTACGGGTACAGACAATGCCCAGCAAATTTGTTAAATTTGTAGACAGATAGGAGTTTTTGGTCACTGGGTCGCAGTGACCGACTGGGAACATAACTGTATACCGTTGCCCTTCCATTTACCTAACATTTAAAAGGTTTGCATGTTTTTGCAGGTGTTGTATTGAAGAGAGCAAACAATGGACTTCTCTACTCCTCCTATTTTGGTGGAGCATACCATTTCAGGCCTGATATATCGTTATACAGGATGTACCTATTTTTAGAGAGATGACCCTATTTTCAGGCTTGCTTTACCCCTTCACACATTTTTCTGAATTCCCTTCATCAAGTGATTTTTCATGCTGTCTAGGGCAGAGAAAACTACACTACATGATCAATAGACTAGTGGCAACACAATTTAAAGAGACAGCAAAAAATAAATGACCTTGTGTGGTAGAATTTTGCAATGCAGTTCATAAAAGTCTACAGATTTTGCATGGTTTCTTTAATAATGTGCTTAGATTTTTCCATCAGTTTCTTAGTTATGAACCTGTCCCTCCAGCATGTTCTGTTGATTGTGGTAATGAGGTTGAGGTCTCTGGAGCGTGTAGTGCAAAGGGATTGGGATTTCTTTAGATGTAACATTTCTAACAGAGCTGGGTCAGACATGGCTTTGTAAGTCAAGCAGAGATCGCCTTTAAGTAGATGATATGAGACAGAGAACAGTTGGAGTTTGTTGTCTGTCGATAGAGGACAAGAGTTTAAGGCCTAGGATCCTCTTTTTGAGGTACTTTTGTGGCCTCTCCAGTTGTTGCAGGTGTCTAGTGAGGTACATGCCAAATGTGGCATTGTACTTGGTGACTGGACTAATGAGGAAAGAGTAGATGGAGGCAATGACCTCTTTCTTCCTGGATGCAAATCCCTTAGTAATGAAATGTGCCACATAGAAGTACTTTCTAACCACAGTGGCAATGTGTTGGTCAAAAGAGAGGTTGCTGTCAACCTGTGTTCCCAGATCTCTTATAACGCCTTCTGTGTTCAGTGGACTGCCATCAATATAGTAATGCAAGGGAACCAGGTTTTTCCCAAGGAGGATTACGAAACATTTTTTGGCATTGAGCTTAAGACCATAGTTCTGATATCAGTCGTTGGTGTCACTGAGGCCTTTCTATAGGATGTCAACATCACTTGGGGAGTTAATAATAGCTCCCAATTTGTAATCATCTGCGAACTTTGTCAGCCAGAGTCCCTTTGTGTTGGCCTGGACATCAGAAAAGTAGATAGCAAACAGGAGAGAACCCAGGACTGAACCCTGTGGGACTCCACTCGTGACTGGTTGGCAGTCTGACTTGGAGTCAGCTACTTTCACACTGTGGGCTCTATCTGTGAGCCAGTTTGCAACCCACCTAGTGATATAGGGGTTAATGCCTAGCTTAGTGAGGTTTTCTATGATTCCTGAGTGGGGAATGGTATCAAAAGCCTCGGCCAGATCAAGGTAGGCTGTATGAACCATCTTGCCTTCATCCACAGCTCTGGTGACTGACTCAAAGAAGTCGACCAAGTTGAGCAGACATGATCTACCCTTCACAAAACCAAACTGTGTATGATCCAGAATTTGGAGATTCCCTATACCCTTGTTTATTAGGTCCATGATGATGCTTCCATAGCTTTGCATATCAGACTCGTCAGGCTAATTGGGCGATAATTCCCAGGGTCTGTAGTCACTCCTCCTTTGTGGAGAGGGATGACTGTAGCAATGTGCCATTCAGTAGGGACAAAGCCTGAGGTGAGGCTAAGAATGAACAGGGCACACAAGTGAGGTGCCAGTTTACTCTGTAGTTCATGTAGAACACAGCCAGGGATATTGTCAGATCCCATAGAAGCTGTATTCTTGGCCTTGGACAGTGCGGTTTTAACCTGTGCAGCAGTAACACTGGGTGCCTGGCAATCTACTGGTATTGTGATTGGTCCTTTGGGGGGTGAAGAGAGGGGTGAAGTTAGCAGTGAATCTGTTGGCCAGTACATTGGCAATATCTGTTGGCTCAGTATAGGAGGTATCATTGTGCAGTAGCTCAAAGCAAATCTGGGTATTGCCGTGGAGATTCTTTACATAACTATAGAAGGCCTTGTGGTTGTCTTTACTATTTGCTGCAATTCTGTTTTCATAGCTAGCTTTAGTGGATTTGATGAGGGATCTCAACCTTTTGTTGAGGCTGATAAGGGAGTTTTTCCAGTCTTGGGACTTTGCCTTATTCTGCATCAGTTTCCTCATTCTGTTGTAGAGTTTGTTTATGGCAGGGGACCACCAGATTGGCTTCCTTCTTTTTGAGGAGCGCGTCTTAGTTCTATTGGGTATGACGAGATCCATGCATTTGTGTACGTGTTCGTACAGTGCATTGGTGTATGATTCGGCAGTCATGCAACTATTCTCTATTGGCATGGGTGCTGTGAATTTAGCCACCTCTGTTTTTAGGAGCCCAAAGTTAGTTTTTCATGGTGGTTACCTTTGTGGCGGGGGGGGGTGGATTTCCAAGGTGATTAGTTTGTGATCGGATCTAACCAGGGAGGAGTTGACTACTGGTGTAGAGCAACGGTCACCCATGTTAGTAATGACCAGGTCAAGGATGTTGCTACCTCTAGTGGGGTTAAGAATGAGCTGGTCCAGAGCATTGGAATTAATGAATTCCAGAAAGCATTGGGCAAGTGTATTGGTACATGAGTAGTTTTCTCAATTAATGGAGGGGTAGTTGAAGTCGCCCAGTATGAGAGTGTTAGGTTGGACCCTAATATTCTTCAGGGTGCTTAGGAACGTGGAGTGTAAGTCTTGGGATATGGTTGGAAACCTATAGCAGGCTACGACCTGAATCGCTGTCTTATCCAGTGTTAGCTGCACCTGAAGTATCTCAGATGCATTATTTTGGGCTACCAGTCTGGGGGTGTGCGCATCTTTTATGAATACGGAAACACCACCACCTTTGGAGTTTTGGTCCAAGTTCTGGGGCCGAAAGGTGTTGAATGAGTTATTGGCTGGTAGTGCAGGGGTGCTTTCTGCTGCCTTGAACCAGGTCTCTGTTACAGCACAAATGTCAATGTTCTCCAATTTAAGGAGTGCTTCGAGCGAGTGCATTTTGAGATTTAGATGTCTAGCGTTGAGCAGCATGACTCTCAGACTGCATTTGTTTGTAGCTATTATGGTGGTAATTTGGTCTTTGGAAGAACACCACCTAAAAAAGGCACTATAGGGGTGGCAAGAGCCTTGGACGGTATCCGGAAGCCCAGGGGTGACAGATGCAGGCCATCTCTGGCAAAGCATCGAGGTCTGTCAATCATGTCATCCCAGGCAGACAGATACTGGATCCCCTTAGAATGACACCAGAAACTTAGCCAGTTGTTGAACTCAATCATTTCTGTTTGTACTGTGGTATCATTCTGGGTGATGGTAGGATGCTGCTCAGGGCTAGGGTCATACCCGCCTGGGCTACATAATCTAAGAGCTCCTCCATGTCTCTTTTCATGTAGGCCAGGGAGGTACGTCTCAGGTCATTCACACCCACATGTACAATGACAGAGTCATATTTGTACCTGTTGTTGAGGGACCTGAGTGCATGCGTTATGTGGCAGATCCTGGCACCTGACATGCAGCTGACTGTTACTTTCTCCTTATTCAACCTAGTGAGTGGGATATCAGTTTGCCTCAATATTGAGTCACCTATGTCTAGTGTGCTGGGCACGCTGTTTTGGAGAGTTATGTGTTTTGTCATCAGTGTTGTGTTGTGGTGGTCGAGTGCATTTCTGCCTTGGAGGTCTCTACTGTTTGTGTAGATTTTTATTGAGAGCCTCTGCGAAGGTGGGTGTGTGGTTTGTGTTTTTATGTGAAGGCAGTGCTGGTGTGTGTTCTGGAGGGCTATGTGTTCCATGTGGTGTGGTGCAAGTGTTGACCTTCTCCTCTTAACCAATTCCGGTCTTAAATGCAGTAAAAGCCAAAAGGTACAAGTAAAAACGGTAATGGCAAGAGGAACTGAACAAAATGATGTCCACAAACTCCAAACAATAGCGTACAAAAATTTAATATCCGCTTTCATCAAACGTCTTCATCAGAATACACTTCATTAAAAAGACAATACCTTAAATACACTCTATTAACAAGCAATTATCACAAGTGGAACTAATTAAGAAACACAAAAGTTAAAAACACAGTGTTCATGATTTAAAGAAAAAAGACAAGTCAGTATCTTTAGTAATGGCTAATTTACGATACTTTAAAAAACACTTGACATTGATAGTCTCATTTAAACCTGGGGTTTTGTCTGATTTTAATCTAATCTGCCAAAGTGTCTCTCTTTGCTCTAAATAATTTTTAAAATCACCTGCCCTCATGTCTGGTTTGCAAATTTCTAAAACAGAAAAAGTGAATTTCTTAAAAGAAGAACAAACTACAGAATGTTTGTATAAAGCGTTATTCTGGTCTTCACTTTTAATACTGTATAGGTGTTCCTTTATACGGTAATGAGACAGCAGTAATGAGGTTTTTAACAAACGTCTAACCCACTTTCCAGCTATACTTAATAAGTCAACTATTATTAAAGTTAATGTTCATAGTGAACGGCAATCTAGTAGAATTAATTCTGATTTACTGTGTTCCCTTGAAATGAGCAGTGACACTAATCGTATTAGGTCTGTACTTGAAAAGAACTGGAGGGTCATTCAAGGAAACTCCGACATTGTTCGTGCTGTTGGAACTAAACCGAGTTTTGTGTTTCGTAATAATCACAATATTAAACAAATTTTGGAATGTCATAGTTCAAATGAGAGTTCTATTGCAATTAGGAAGAAAGGCATGTTTTGTTGCCATCAATGTAAGGTTTGTAGACACATTTCTGAAGGTCCCTACATCACTGTGGTAACATCAGACAGAATTTTTGAAGTTCCTGGCTTTGTCAATTGTAACTCTCGTGGAGTTGTTTACATTGGTATGTGCACTGTGTGCCCTGCATTTTATGTGGGAATGACCACTAGAAGCTTAGGGACACATATAAAGGAACACCTATACAGTATTAAAAGTGAAGACCAGAATAATGCTTTATACAAACATTCTGTAGTTTGTTCTTCTTTTAAGAAATTCATTTTTTCTGTTTTAGAAATTTGCAAACCAGACATGAGGGCAGGTGATTTTAAAAATTATTTAGAGCAAAGAGAGACACTTTGGCAGATTAGATTAAAATCAGACAAAACCCCAGGTTTAAATGAGACTATCAATGTCAAGTGTTTTTTAAAGTATCGTAAATTAGCCATTACTAAAGATACTGACTTGTCTTTTTTCTTTAAATCATGAACACTGTGTTTTTAACTTTTGTGTTTCTTAATTAGTTCCACTTGTGATAATTGCTTGTTAATAGAGTGTATTTAAGGTATTGTCTTTTTAATGAAGTGTATTCTGATGAAGTCGTTTGATGAAAGCGGATATTAAATTTTTGTACGCTATTGTTTGGAGTTTGTGGACATCATTTTGTTCAATTCTGGTCTTAGCTGGAGAGTTCGTGGCTTCCAATTTGGATATATAAGTGCATCTCTCACAAGTCTGAGTGTTGGGAGGTAAGAGCAGAGGGTTGTCAGTGTACATGAGGCAGTTGCTACATTGCCTCAGGATGCCCAAGTTCACCAGGTTAATAGGAGAAAGCACAGGGAACTGACCTTTAGACATGCCTGGAGGGGTGGGCATTAATAAATACTGCAGCTGTTTTATGCTAATTAGTAGGGTTGCTACCTCTCAGAAAATGTTCCTAACAGTCAGGAAATCAGGGTTTCTGTCAGGAAATCCAGTTATGGCGAGTACTTGAAAGATATCTTGAATCATTCTAAGAGCTAGCAAATTTCTGAGATACATAGCTTTCAACATACAGTGACATATCTCATCAGAATACGGGGCAAATCGAGAAATAATCAAAACACTTTTAAAATATTAGTACTATTAACTTGTGACACTGACAGAATAAGAGAATGTGAAATAATATTCATTTTCTGGAGTAACACAAGTCTATAACTCTAATTACTGCCATTATTTATTAAGTAATAATTCACCACCTTTCCTCCAAAGGTCACCAGTTTTAGGTGGGATTAACAGGGAGAAGTATGCTGAAGTACATTTCCTAAAATGTTTAGTGTTTCACAAGGATTTTGTTATGTGCATTCAAATGCAGTGTACAAACAAACACTGCTTTGGCTTATGCTTGTGTGTATGTGTATGTCTTACTGGAATTAATGTGTATATAAGAGCAAGAAGTTACATATCTCTCAGCTGTACAGACTTTTGCAGAATGTCCATATTTTTGTCAGATAGTTTTGGTCTATTTTTCATATAATTTTGTTTTTTTCTGTCAAATCATTAAAGCCTGAAGTCCTAAATATTGGCAGACATTTGTGTTTTAGTCTTTATGTCCTTCAGAAAACACATAATAATATAACACCTGTTATTCTAGCATCAGTCTACGTTTATAAGAGCAATATTTAAAATTTGTCCCTATTTTTTTGCCTTTGTCCCCCCATTATGTTTGGCTTTGTCTAGATTTCTTAAGAGGTTGAGAGGTATGACTAGTTGGCTATAATTGATTTCATTTTTATCACAGTTGATTATCAGCACTGCAAACAATAAGTGGCTGTCTTTGGTTATCTAGTCTAGATGTGGGAAAGAAACCCATCATTGGTACAGTGGCACAGTAAGTAGTATTGTCATCTCACTGTCTAAGTTCTTGGTTGTGGCTCCATCTATGTGGACTATGCATGTCTTCCCTATCTTTGTATGGGTTTTATTTAGGTGCTATGGATTCCTCAAACTCCCCAAAAGTGTCCTGTGGGTGGATTGATGTTACATGTGTGAATATATTGTGCTAACAAGTTTTGTCAGGGGCAGTGTGTGTGTGTGTGTGTGTGTGTGTGTGTGTGTGTGTGTGTGTGTGTGTGTGTGTGTGTGTGTGTGTGTATATATATATATATATATATATATATATATATATGAAAAAAATAATATTGGTCGGTGCATACATAAACCTCCTGGGTAGTGAAAAAATATGACACAGAATGCAATGTAAGAATACACAGAGCTTCTGGGGGCCCATCATTCCTGGCTGTATAAATGGCTTTAGTAGGGTCCTCTGCTGTTAGTCCCACCAAGTCTAAAACTGATCCCACTCAGAGGTGGGCACAGAGATCAGTAAAGTTTATGTGGGAGGTAGGAATACTGTGGTCATTATTGCTTTAATGTTCCCTGCAGTCAAACCTCAGACATGTGCACACAAGGACTCTCCAGCTTGTGCATTGGGTGGGGACAGAGTGGTCATTGTTTCATTAACTTTCCTCAAAATCACACCTTACAAATGTGTACAGAGGGTCACTATATCTTGTCTAGGGCCATTGTACTTTGTAAGCACAACAAGTTGGAATGAATTACTGTGAGTGTTATTTTTTTCTCTTTCTTCACAACTGAAATCAGACATATACACATGCGGCCATCAAATAGGTGTAGGGGAAAGGAGGTATGCTGTATATGTACAGCTGATAGCAACAAGTCAAAATATATTGTTGTGCTCTGTTGGTTCTTTCATTTTCATCATAGTTTGACTTCAAATGGGTACAATGAAGGTATCTGCCTTTTGTAGTTAGCACCAAAGCAGCATTCTGTTTAGATGTATGACAACAGCAACTTGAAATATGACTATTAATCCTTCCACTTCTATCCCAATTTAACACAAGAGGGGTAGACAGAAAGTGACTACCTTTTTGGGGGGAGAAGAGGGAGGAAAGCATCATCCCAAATATGATTTATGTGGTCCCACAAGAATTTTCTTCTCAGTCTGTGGGTAACTGTGACTCAGTTTATTGGTAGCTAATGTGTCATCATCCTTGAACATTAAGCCTTGGACATAACTTATTTCATCCTTGAAAAAAATACTTAATTTCCTAAGTCATGATTTTTGTTCAGACTATAATTAAATCAAAGTTTTTGGAAAAAAATCTCTAAAATTCATCTAAGAACATTTAGAACCTATTAACTTATGGCGACATTGTGGTGCCCAATCTCCCAGCTTAATGAAATTGTTTTTAGATACTTTCTTTCTAGATAATTACTACAGTTTACTCTTGGCCATATAGGATGTGTTTAATAAGTATAGTAAAAAGCAAACAAATAAACGAATGTTTAGTAAAACAAAACAAAAATATTCTAAATAGTATGAGAAGGCAAGAATGGGAGGACAATAGGAGAATACTGGGGTGTATCCCAGGATGACAGTAGATAGCAGGGGTAGTTAGTGCCATGGAACACTTTATTTATGGCTTCATCTAAAGCTGCCCATATTGTTGGAGTGCGTGGCATTTAAAAACTGGTGCTTCTGGGTGTGGCTTGTTAAAAGGGGTGCATCTACCCTGAGGGAAGGGGGTGTGTTTTCATTGCATGGGGGTGTGGCTTATTTGTCAGGAAAAGGAGGGATGAATAGGTGGGAACTCTTAATTAGAGGTCCAGATTTTTGGCTACATGTACCTAGTTTTCAAGAGCCTTTGTGGGTTTCTGTTAAATGATCGAAGCCGCATTCTTTCAAATGTGTCGATCAAACTTGAAAGCATGAAAAGGCAAAATAGCAAAATGACATATAAACAAATTGTTTCCCTGGGAAAGAAATCGCTTGGCCGCTTCCGTTACTTTGCCATTTTCATGACTGTAGTGTGGTCTCAAAGTTGGTATATTTAAGTAGGGGGCCCACTTTATGTAATGTTTTAAAAAAAATTGTTTTTTGTGGAACAGCGATTGTATTTTTTCCCTGTTCTAAGCATTCGAGATTGTAAGTTTTCGCTTACATGGGTTTGGTAAATCATCGTTCGCTTTTTTTTAGCGTTTGATGATTTAACATAGATCTGCCTTTGTACCTCTCTACCTGTTTGGGAAAGAAATCTGGACAAAGTCAAAAATAATGGAGGACAAAGGCCCAAAAATAGGGACAGATTTTAAATATTGTAAGTTGCTAGAATAACAAGTTTTGTGTAGTATTTATTATCTGGAGGATATGAAGTCTGAAACTCAAGTATGCAATTACTCAGTGATTTCATTTCACAGTGATTTGCCAAAAAAAAAATGAGAAACATATCAAAAATGTGAGACAAAACATCACGACATTCTGGATTCTCCAATAGAACAAGACAGGCTAGGATTACCAAATTTTAGGGGGTATTTTAGAGCAATACAGTTAAGGCTCTTATACAGTGCACAAGCAGAAAACTATAATTCAAAGTGGAAAGGAATTATGATTAAGAAATAAGGAAAGATTGGGATTTTGTATGCAGACTCTTAAGGAGAACAACAAAAACCATACAGAGTATTATATTAATAAAATAGCAGGGAGTATTCTAAGAACTTAACCAGCATGGGAATGGAGAAAAGAGATTCTGCCAATAGAGAGGACTGTGGTTAGGGATAAAGATAATAGGCGAGGGGCTGGAATTTATTGGAGAAAACTGGCAAAGGAACCAAGGTATTGGGAGCAAATAACTAGAAAGGGAAAGGTAAAAGAATGGGAAGAGGCCATGAATTTATTTGGACTAAAGGTTAAAGACTGCCTTCCCTATCAAGGATTGATATCAGAGTATAGGCAAAGAGAAAGAAATGGGGGTTCTTAAACGAAAAACCAGCAATGGTAAAGTTTTAATAGAATCTAGAACAGAAGCTGCCATTACAAAAGGAATAATTAGTAGAGCATATAAAATATTGCATGATAACTATAAGAATCAATCAGAGGAGCTTAGAAAGGATTGGGAAGAGAGACTGGATAAGCAATTCACAAAGAGACAATGGGGGATATATGTGTATCTCTCAAATATGCAACAAAGTCTAGAAGATTTAGGATCTTTGCCTGGAAGTGTTTACATAGGTATTTTATACCCCAAGTAGACTCTAAAGAATTTTTGCTCAGGTGGATAGCAAATGTTGGAGGTGTAACAGGCAGGAAAGAAGTGACCGGTAACATATTTTTTTGGGTGTAGTGAGCTGGCTAACTTTAAGGATTCCCTGTGGTCAAAGAAGCTGGGTGAGCAGATTGGATTGATTGAGGAAATTATTTTTTTGAACTATGATACAGACTTGGATTTGCCTAGACACAGTAAAGCCTTGCTGAGTTTAATTATGCTAGCTGCCAAAAGAGCAATTATTAGAAAATGGAAATCAAAATCTAGACCAGCTTTATTAGAAGTAGTGAATATAGTAACAAAGATCCAACTGGAACTGGGATATTTAGAAAAGGGAAGCAGCAAACTACACAGGAAAACAAATGGGAATTGTGGGAACAACATATGCAGAGAAGAAACAAGGTTTAAGAGGCAGGATTTGAATGAGGCATATGATGCTTACTGACAATAACTAGATAAGTGATGTATGATGTTTGCAACAACAGTTGTTTCAATGATTTCTGTTATGTATAATGTTTGATACTAAAGTGGTGTTCAATGTAAGATTGCCTTTGTCATATGTGATTGTCAAGATATGCGAAGGCTGCCAGCCTAGCTAGACAGAATTTTGTAGATAATTCTATGTCTTCGTAAATATTAATAAAAGCCACAGGCTTGTTCTGGTAAACGTAAGAAGACTGTATTAGATGTTGAACGTCATAAATGTAACAACAGTGCACTCTGCGGTAAGAAAGCTGATAAGTCAAGCATTTTATGACTCTTTGATCTCAGGGCTCGTAGCCGTGGTGTCTGAACCAACAGATTCTTTCTATTGTTTTGAGTTAATTGCTAGATTTTACATATATAATGTCTTTTAATTGTTGTGGTTTTCTGACCAGGTGCAAGCTTACTAAAAAAATGTAAACGCATAGTTTCTGTTAGCCTGGAAAACCAGAGAATTGTTAAAAATGATGTAATCTAAAATGAATCAGCAGGATGTATTATTAATTTAAAGGATTTTCTCAAAGACAGAGAGCAAGAACATTTTCGATTTTGTCTAAAGCTGACAACAACTCACCAGTACTTTGCTTTGCTTGATTGCTCTTAGATATAAATAGAAAATAGTAAGTTTAGGCTAGCTGTTTTTCCGTATTGATGTCAGAATTATTCTACTGTATTATTTTAAGCATTTTCCTGTGATCTCTAAACTCTTGACTATCACTGTGTAGTAAGAAGTATTGTCTTGTGTGTGTTTTTTTTTTTAAATATTTTTAAACCTTTCAACTGTGGCTGTTTTGTGTAGAGATAATTTAAGCTCTAGAGTACATTGCATGTATATAGTGATACTGGCCAAGCCACTCTAATAGCTTTAGCCCTGGGTCACACTTACTATTTGGATAATAATATTGCACAGTAATAATTGGACACCCTTTGGGAAGGCCCTTATTAGTAGCTGATATTAGTGGTTGGTGGCAGCTGGTACTACCTTATAGACTGGCAGGAAGGGACATAGCTGGAGAACCTGTGCCAGCCTTCCCCATGAGTGTCTGTGTGTTTGCATACAAGTCATAACTTAAGAGAGAGTGTGTGTCAACTACTTGGGCAGGGGACTTGAAGCACTGGTTGGACAGAGAGGGTGCTGGAGGTTTTAGCTTGATCATTAGGCTGAGATCTGCACCCTATAGCTGTGCCAGTGGGGAGTCTTATTGGGGATTTGGAGAAAGGGAGAAACCAGCCCCAGACTGATTGTGATCTCTGTGTGCTTTTAAGGGAAACTGTACTTTACTGTGGGTATTTGGTATCCTTTCCAGTGTGGACGCCCCTCACTGGTGTTAGTGGTGAGGATTGAGGCTCCTTGATTACTGGGCCAAGGCATGGCTAACACAGTGAAAAGTGTATTGGGGGAAAAAATCATGACATTGAAAATCTGGAAAATGGCGAGGTATGCCTCGTACCTATTTTCAATGTCGTTAGGATTGACAGTTATGCCAAGCAGTACACTTAATTTTCATCCACTCCCGCTCCACGGTTGTAAGACTATTCTTGCTTCTAAACATTAAAACTTACTAATCAGTTCTGGGCCTGAAACCGTAATGGGAAGTGTTAAATACAGAGTACATAAAAAGTGTAATTGGTTACACCCTTGCTCATGGCCGGCCTTAGGCATAGGCGAACTAGGCAACCGCCTAGGGCGCCATACAGGCTGGCCTCAAAAGGGCGCAATTTGAAGGAATGACAATTTACTTATTTTCCCATTTTCACCTCCCCTCTGCCCGTACTGCAGGCTAGCGATTGCGCCCTCCCCCACTTCATAGTACAAAGCATGAATTTCCACAGTAGTACATAGCAAAGCACAGCCCCCTACTATGCGCTTCCATTCCCTCCCCCTGCATCTATGTGATGAATGTGAGTGGCTACGCTTGTTGAGCATTATTTAAAGCTCACGCCCACCTTTCTTCATTGACGAGATAGTGGCGGGGACATCTGTTGGCTTTCGGTACTTCCTGGAAATCTCTTGAAGTGAGTGACTCATCGATGGTCTGGTTCTCTGCAGCACGTGGGCTACACAAGCAGGCAGCGTTTTTGGGACTTTTGTTTTGCGCCTCCCCTCTTCCCTCCCTTGCTTGGTTCATCATTGCTTGCTTGGTTAAGGTAAGTCGGGGTCCTTAGCTGGAATTAATGAGATTATGGTATTTTAATTGATGGGTAGAATTTTTATCTGTACCGTACTGTACGCTTGACTTGTGAGTGGGCTGATCCAAGTAAATCATTGCAACTGCACACTAGAGATTTTGTCTTGCGTGTGAATATTATCTGCATAACTGATTTTAAACTCTGTAATGCCTTAGCATTGCTGTGCTGTTGGTGAAAGAAAATCATATCCGGCTGTTGTAGTAGTACGTTGTCCAACTAGAGAAGCAAATTTAAAGGTTCCCTGTAGAACGCTTCCGTACAGTTCACAGCAACAGAATACTTTGTTTTCACATTATCCATGGTAGCGTAAGATGATTCTGATGTTGCATTTGTCTGCGTTTAGTACACACTGATGCTGTTAATTGAAGGTATTTTTTAATTTGCACTGTTTTTCAAGTTAAGTCTGTCCTGTGCCTACTAGGTATTTAAATCAGTTTTGAATGGGGGGGGTGATTTTTCTGCATTGCTTTACTCTCTGTCTGTCCTCAGAATATGAATCTGCAGCTATAAATCGATTTATATGTTACAGTTTCTATTCTTACGTTTCTGAGCTCCTAAGTGGATTAATCAGCATCGTTCATCAAATTTCTGTGGTTTAGTCACTTTTCAAATGTAAAACAATCTGCAGTTTAAGCCAGCTGTGTGAGTTGTTTCTTGAACTTGAGGTACCAAACAAAGTATTAGGACTCCATTTTCCACCCAATGAAATACATTTAAAGTGCTGCACTTATTTTTACTGCTGGGGGCTTCTGAGCTGCCTGTTTCTACCATATAGCTGGTTCTGGAAGCTCCTCCCAGTTTCATTGCCTGTATACCTGAAACCTAGAAGCCCCTGCCAGTTTTATCTATCTTCTCTGCTCATCTTACTGGGCCCTGACAGATGAAACTGAGAAGGCCCTCCTGTTTGTCAGTGTGGTTTGAAATTGCCTTAATGTGTGTGTTCACCATTGCTGGCTTGTCTGCCTTTTATTTCTGGTACCTTTTTACTTTTGGCTAACAAAGGTATGGTTTCAAATTAGGAGACTGGAACTGCAATTCTAGTGCAGTAAAAAGGTAGCCAGGTCTATCTAAATTGGGAAACATGCAGGAAGCCTTAAAGTGAGAAATACATGTAACTAGTCATTTGATTTGTTGCTGGTGCTTTTTCAGTTTTGGTTAACTAAAGTTTGTTTTTACATTAAGAAGACTTTAGCTGCAATTCTACTGGCAGTAGAAGTGTTGCAAAACATACAGGAAGGCTTAAGTTGAGAATTACCTGATGTTAGCTGAATTTATTTGTTTCTGGTGCCTTTATACTTTTGGATAACTAAAATGTATTTGTCATTAAGAAGACTGGAGCTACAGTTCTAGTGGCAGCAGAAAGGTAGCTTGCTCTGTCTGAGTTGGGAAGCACAGATCGAGGCTTTATATGAGAATGTATCATTGGGCAGTGAACTTTTTAGGTCGTTCAGTCACTTTTCTTTGAATCTGTTATTTTGGCAACTTTGAGCAGCTCTTGGCTCATTTCCACTGAGCTCAGATGCTTGGCATCCCTGCCAGTGTAAGTTTTTGGCTTGTATCTATTGCTATTCAGGCTAAGATAAGTACTTTAAACTGAAATATTGCACTTTTCTAAGCTTTTTCTGAAGATTTTTCCTGTATTTTCAAATCATTTAATTTCATTTTTCTGTATTTAATCACTGTAAAGTATACTTGTTTTTCCTTTGTCTAGCTGCTGCTAGTGTGATTGGAAATTGCATTACAATGTGTGTTCCTCATTGCTAGCATGTCCTCCTTAGAATCACCTTGTAATTTCTTGTTGTAGCTAGTTTGGTATATTTCTGGTCCATTTTTACTTTTGACTAATTAAAGTGCTTGTTTAGATTTTAAAAAATGGGACTGCAATTCTAGTGGAAGAAGACAGGTAGCCTGGTCTGTCTAAGTTGAGAAAAAAACAGGGAGGGTTACATTGATATCATTTCCTTGATCAAAGGGCTATTTAGTTGGTTTATTCTCTTTTCTTTGAGTCTTTAAATTCTACTGCTTAATTCTCAGTGGCATTTAGCAGTGCCCTATATAGATGCAAGTACTTAGAAATTACTATTTGTAGTTTCTACCTTCATAGCACCAAGTTAGCCTGCTGTACCACCCCTTTGTAGTCCATCTAAAGATAGACCTTACACCATGGCTAGGTAATTTTACAATTTCTCCATGTCTAGCCTGTTATGTGCATCATGAGACAATGAAGCGATTGCCTCATCTTCACAAATAACCAAGTCATCCTTGGATAAAAGGATGTATATGAGAGATGTAATTGCTTGATGTCACTGGAGGCAAGACTCATGCAAAAAGACCCAAAATAACAGGTTGTTGGTAATGCAAGCATTACATCCATCACACACAGTACTGACTCACAGAGCCCAACATATGCCGAGGCACTTACAAGAAACCTTTGTAAACTCCAGAGACCTCATAGACATTCATACTACAAGAAAAATCTTCAGCTACCCCAAAAGCACTCTACTAAATCAACAGCCAGCACAGCATATACAGGCAAACCCTTTGGAGCCTCAGTTAGAAAACCCATAAGTCAATAAAATATACTTCAGAATATTTTAATCATTGGAGACTCCATTGTGAGACATGCAAATGTCCCATTTACCTGGCTGAATAAGGAGAAAATAATGGTCACTTGTCTGTCAGGGGCCTGGATCCAACAAATCACCCACACACTGATGTCATAAGATGACAAGTACCAGTATGACTCAGTCTTAGTCTATGTAGGTGTAAATGAACTAAGACATACCTCCCTCAGCTATATGAAGAGAGACATTATTAGGCTTTTGGACTATGCATCCTGGGCTGGTATGCCTATAGCAGTGAGCAGCATTCTATCTTCACCAAGGATGATGCCAAAATATGAACAGACTTTGCTTGCAACATAAAAAAGACACATTAACATGATATGTATGTGTCTCAGAGAATTCCCTTTCTCTGGAGCAAGCTTCCAATCCATGTGAAGCATGGACCAGTGGTTGGAAATGAAAAATATCCCCCACCCCCAAGTCTACTACCTATGTCTCTAATGGACAGAGGCAGCCTGTAAATCTTGCCCTAGCTTACATATGCCCCTTAAAATAATGTCCAAGGCACACAATTGTGAGATACAATTGAGATACATGGATAGGGTTATACAGGCATCAGTGGTCATTATCTTAGTGTACAACTATGAGCCTATGAACCTATGTCTTTTTACTGTCTGGTCCAATCT
>NC_056731.1:247350872-247440308 GCF_019279795.1 Protopterus annectens
TGGAAAGTTAAAAGGTATGTTTATTAGTATTGCATCATGATAGCTCTAATCATTCTTGGATAGTAGTTACACTTAGGTAAGACCAGGCCATGGTGCGCCCTAGATTCAGTAGTTGTAGTTGCTTATAAGTGTAATAAAATGGTAGGTTTTCTTCTGAATAATTTGGGGAATGCTAGTATTGTTGCCAATTTTTATGTATACATTTATTTTGTTTGCTTTGCTTTTTTCCCTTTTGTTTCACATCATTGGAGCGAGGATCATCTTAGAGGGGACATCATTCTGGCAACCATCAAGGGTGGTCAAATTGTTTTGTTCTTTGGGCCCCTAACCCCCCCCCCACCTGCGTATGTCCAGTACTGCTCCCAGGTTTGGTATGTAGTGTGCATACTGGCGAAGGTGTGTCACTCGTTTCTATACAACCATAACCACCTTTTCCCTATTTTTGTACATGAGGTCAGGGTGTCACATCAACGGTGACCATCATCTAGAGCCATGTAAAAACAGTATTCGAAATGAAACGCTGTACAACAATGGCCAATGAAGTAAAGTTCTCTTGGAGATCAGGTAGTGTGGTTAAATGATATAAAACTTAAAAAGTGCAACTTATATAGCAAAAAACTTGCATACATTTCCAGTACTTAAATTAAATGCACTTACAAGATATTCATGCTGTGAATGCAGTGATACCATAGCGAAATGAAGTGCATTTAATTTAATGGCTCCAAAGTTTCCAGTCTTATAATGGCTTCAAAGTACGACGATCTGAAGAAGATACCGAAAGCGCTTATCGTTTGGAATACATAAGGACTGTTGTATTCTACATCAAGATTTTAACTTTTCCTACAATAAAAGGATTTTAACTGCCATTAAAGCTAGAAGCTTTTGTTTGATCAGTTAGACTGGTTAAGCTGTTATCACAGTTCATCACAGTCACATAGCAGCTACTACATCTTCAGTGTGGATACTTTGTATATCAGACCAAAAAGATTGGATACTTTGACCACACTGCCTGTTCTCCAAGAGAACTTTACTTCATTGGCCATTGTTGTACAGCGTTTCATTTTGAATACTGTTTTTACTTGTTACTGATAGTTGTACTTTAGCATTAGGAGGCACCCTTTCTTTATTATTATATTATCATCTAGAGCCATTGTTTGCCACCAAGTGGCTAGCCCTGCCACTGTTGTCCTTCCATACCTTACACATGAACACACACACCTATGGCCAATTTAGTGTGTCTGTTCCATCTATTGCATGTCTTTGGAATGTGGGAGGAAGCTGGAGCACCAGAGGAAACCCACATGAACACATGGAGGAAATGCAGACCCCAGCCAAGAACTGAATTGAGGGAACTTCTTGCTGTGAGACAGCAATGCTGTCAGCAGCACCACTGGTGATACAACCTCTGAAGAATGCACCGACTCTTTCAAAGATAGTGCTTCCTTGTGATCTTCAGTCTGCTGCAAAGGTTCTGCTACAGTTATGAGCATCTGGACATGCACACTTCCTCCTATTCCCCTGGAAGAGAGGTAAGCTACAGCCTATAGGTTCATAGGTTTATACTAGGCTATCTGCCCTAAGGCATTTATAAGCCTAGCCCAAAGTTATGTAGCTTACGCCACCCCTTATGTTAGAAATAATGTACCCATTAGTTTGTTGTGCCTCTGTCCAGCAGTGACACAGAGATGATTCCCGGGGTAAACCTACAATCTCCCATCCACCGGTCAAGATTTCTCTTGAACAGAGCCAGCGAGGTGCTCTGCCTCACATGGACCGGAATTTTATTCCACAGCATGGGGCGTCTCTGGGTGATAAATCTATCCCTCCAGCACGTCCTATTTATAGCCGTGCTAAGGTTTAAGTCACTTGCTCTAGTGGTTCTGGTGGATTTGAATTTTTTGAGGTGGAGCATGTCCATTAATTCCGGGTTGGTCATGGCCTTGTATGTCAGGCACAGGTCACCTCTGAGCAGACGGTATGCAACTGAATAAAGTTGGAGTTTCGTCAGTCTGGCAGTATATGACAGGTTTTGGAGTCCCTTTATCCTTTTGGGGTCTCTCCAATTGCTGCAGGTGTCGGTTGAGATACATCCCGAATGGGGCATTGTACTCTATCATTGGTCTGATAAGTGAAGAGTACAGGGGAACAATGATCTCACTTGATCTGGATGTGAATCCCTTCATGATCAGATGGGCAATGTAGAAGGTCTTTCGAACCACTTTAGCAACGTGAGTGTCAAACGAGAGGCCACTGTCAACCTGGGTACCCAGGTCCCTGATAACCTCTTCTGTGCTTAGTGGGTTGCCACCTATATGGTAGCTTGGGGTTACCTTGTTTTTCCCGAAGGGTATGACTATACACTTTTTTGCGTTTAACTTAACTTTAACTATGCAGAAAAACTTATCTTCCCCTATGCCATCTTCAACAGGTGCCCAAGCTACTATTTGAACTTAAATCACATGAATTTTAATCTGGACTTCTTTATTTTTATTTATTTTATTTTACATTTGTTAACCGGGATAGTCCAACTGGATACATGCCCATTTTCAGTGGAGGCCCGGGGAGAAAAGCTGCAAGAAGACAAATTTACAAGACATGCAGATAATTCTTGGATACATATTTCAACTAGGTCCATTAGGTATGTAGTTGGGCATACATAACGGTATTAAGCATCAGTCAGGTACAGTTGACAATAGGTTTATAAACAACAATGCATAGTGCGGACTAACACAGATATGCCATCATTCTTCTGTTGTGGTATACAATTTTATGAAGGTAAAACATGAGATTTTTGTTAAGCCAAGAGTTACATTAGTATAGAAGTGGTTCAAGTATTAGTCTGGTGTGGAACAGGGACATAGCCATTTGCTGCTGAGGTAAGTTTTGATAGTTATTTTAAATTTAGAAAGGGATGCTTCTAGGGTTATGGATGTAGGCAGGGAGTTCCAGATTTTGGCTGTATAAGAAGAGTATAGGGAGTCACTGGCATGGTTGTGAGATCTGGTAATTTCTAACAGTAACTTATCTGTGGAGCGGAGTTGCCTAGGACAGGAATACTGTTGGATTATGTTTCTTAATGAAGGTGTTTTACTTGGTTGAGAGAGTAGCTTGTGTGTGATAACCAGCTGGTTAGTAGGTTTGGTAGTTCAAGCCACCCCAATTGCTTTAGGTTTTGGCAGTGATATGTTCTGAAGGAGCGGAGTTGCCTAGGACAGGAATACTGTTGGATTATGTTTCTTAATGAAGGTGTTAAGGTGTTATACTTGGATGAGAGAGTAGCTTGTGTGTGATAACCAGCTGGTTATAGGTTAGTAGGTTTGGTAGTTTAAGCCAACCCAATTGCTTTAGGTTTTGGCAGTGATTGTGTTCTGAAGGAGCTGTTGACAAATTTGGCTATCTGATTATAGCAGGTGGTCAATTTATTGGTTTCTGTTTTGGATAGGTTGGTCAAGATTGGTGATGCATACAGTAGAGTTGAGAGAAGGTGTGTTTGCGCAATTGTAGTTCTAGCATTATTGGTCAGGAATGATTTGTGTTTGTAGATGCTTCCCAGCTTTTTGTTAGTATTTTTTATGGCCAGATTAATGTGTACATCAAATTTGAGCTTGTTATCAATAGTAATACCTAGAATTTTTATCTGGGATTCAGGTGAAATAGGGGTCCCGTTTTTTGAGTGGATAGTAAAGGAGGAGGTGGGGGCAGTAGTGACTGAGGGATGAAATATGAGGAGCTTAGTTTTTTTGGGGTTGTATCAAGGCATTCTCAGTAAGCCAGCTTTCGACTGAGTGAAAGTTTTCCTGGGTTATTTTTTGTAGATCTGCTAGGGTAGGGGCGCTGCATATTATAGTAGAATCATCTGCGTATTGGATAAGGTTTGAACTATTTACAGCTGAGTGGAGATTGTTAGTAAAAATTGAGAACAGCAGGGGGCCCAGTATAGATCCCTGAGGTAGACCAAGTGTTACAGGTAAGAGTGGAGCCAAGTTATTGTTCCATAGTACTGCCTGTTGCCTATTGTTGAGGTAGTTTTTAAACAGGAGACTGACAATTTATCTAGGCCTAGGTTAGTAAGGTGGGAGATTAATTTTTCATGATTAACCATATCAAATGCCTTTGACAGGTCTAGGAAGAGGGCTGAAGAAAGCTTACCATTGTTTCTGTTGTGGTTAATGGTATCAGTGAATGCTAGCAGGGCAGTGGTTGTGCTATGACCTGGACAGAACCCGTGTTGGGTTTGGGATATGAGTTCTTGATTAATAAGGTGGGTCATTAATTGATGATGAATACATTTCTCCAGTATTTTAGCAAGTGGGGATAGGATAGCTATTGGTCTGTAGTTGGATATATCATAAGAATTGCCCCCTTTATGAAGGGGTATAATATAGGCAGTTTTCCAGATCAAGGGTACTGAGCTTTCAGAGATGGATCTGTTTATTAGGATAGAGACTGGTATAGCTGTTTCAGTTGCTGCCAGTTTTAAGAATTCGTTGGGGAGGGAGTCTGCTCCTAGTGTTGTTGGTTTTATTTGAGAGAGTAATTTTCTTTTGTAGGAGGTTGGGGTGGGTTGTAGCTTAAAAGCGGGGCTGTTATTAGGTTTGGGGTGGACAGTAGTGGTTTTGGTATGAGGTTGCTTTTGTGCAAGGGCAAGTACGGTCTCAATAAATAAAGCATTGAATGATTCTGCTATGTTTTCTTTCGTTAACCCTGTTGTTGGGGGTGGGGTGGTGATTTTTCCAGAGTGTAGTAACCTGTTTAAACCTGCCCAGAATTTTTTTGGGTTGTTCATGTGTTGATTTGGTGGGTGATAAAGTAATTTATTTTATCTTGCATAACTAGTTTTTTGGTTAGATTTCTAATCTGTTGGTATGCTTGCTCTGTACTTGGGATTTTGTTGGACCTCCAGGTTTACCAGGCTCTATTCCTTTCTGTTATTTTTTGTTTTGTTTCCCTAGTTAACCATGGAATTGCTTTGGCTTTAACTCTGGTAGTTCTTTCAGGGGCATGCCTATTTAGTATTTCTAGAAATGTGGAGTTAAAGTGTTTGGTGGCTTCATCTAGGGGTAGGTAATACAGTTGGGACCAGTTGTATAGTTTTAGATCATGTAAGAAGTTTGATAGGTTAAAGTGTTTTTTGTACCTAATTGTTTGGAGTATAGGGGTTTGGGGGTGGTGGGAGTTATATTTAAGTAAGAAGGTAGCCTACTGGTCGCTTAGTGAGTCAGGAAGTGTGCCTGCTAGGTAGGAAGAAGGAATTTTATTTAGTAAAATCCAGTCTAGAAGATTCTCTTTTTTTTTTTCTATTGTTGTCTACTCTAGTGGGTTCTTTGATTAGTTGAGAGAAGGAAACTAGGTTGATATGATTAGTGGGAGCTTGGGAGGAGCATATGAGCCAGTCAATATTAAAGTCCCCTAATACAATAGTCTCCTGAGGTAAGGATTGTGATAGCCATTGCAATAAACTTTCCATGATAGGGGTATTGTTGCCTGGGGGGATATAACCTGTTACTAAGTTGATAGTTTTGTTGTTGCCTATTTTGAGATTAGTTAATAGTATTTCTGCTTTGTCCAAGGGGGGTATTGGTAACTCAGTTTTAGCTATTGTTAGTATATTTTTGTAAAGCAGGGCAATGCCACCGCCCTTCTTTTTCAGTCTATCTTGTCTAAGGATCCTGTATCCAGGTGGCAGGATTTCTGTATCTTTGGTAGTTGGTTTTGGCCATGTTTCTGTTAAGCTGATTATATCAGGGTGATATTGTGAGATTCAAATATGAATCTCGTCTAAGGATACTGTATCCAGGTGGCAGGATTTCTGTATCTTTGGTAGTTGGTTTTGGCCATGTTTCTGTTGATTATATCAGGGTGATATTGTGAGATTCAAATATGAATCTCGTGTATTTTATTGTTTAACCTCCTGATGTTTAGATTTAGGAGGAGTAGACTATTTGCTGGCTTGATATTAATTTGGGTTAGTTTGGGAAGCTATTCTACTTTTTACTTAGGGGATTTGTATCATAGGTGCCTGGGTTTGGGTGGATATCTGCATCATTTAATAGTTGGTTTGTTTGCAATAGTTTCACTAGCTTTTGTAGTATTATTATATATTTGTTGGTTGCAGTTGATTTGGCGTAGATGTTGATGGGTTTAAGAAGGGTATGGCTTATGGCTGTAGCCTGTCTGACGCTAGGATCCGCCACATAACACAAGCACTCAGGTCACTCCAAGGCAAGTACAAATATGACTCTGTCATTGTCCATGCTGGTGTGAATGACCTGAGACGTACCTCCCTGGACTACATGAAAAGAGACATAGAGGAGCTCTCTGAGCATGTAGCCCAGGCTGGTATGACCCTGACCTTGAGTAGCATCTTACCCTCACCATGAATGATGCCACAATATGAAGACAAGATGATCAATTTCAACAATTGGCTTAAGTATTGGTGTCATTCAAAGGGGATCCAATGCCTGTCAGCTTGGGATGATATGCACGACAAGCCACGATGCTTTGCTAGGGACAGCTTGCACCTGTCACCCCTGGGCTTTCAGATATTGGCAAAGGCTCTTGCTACCCCCATAGTGCCTTTTTTAGGCAAGGCTCAAAAGACAAACCCACCTCCATAGGTATCACAAGGGATAAGAAACTAAGAGTAATGCTACTCAACGCTATAAGTCTAAACCTCAAGATGCACACACTCTAAACTCTCCTTAGCATGGAGAACATCGATATCTGTGCAGTAACAGAAACCTGGTTCAGGACTCCCGAGAGCACCCCAGCACTACCAGGTTATGCCTCATACCATGCTTTTCGGCCCCAAAACTTGGACCGAACCACAAAAGGAGGGGGAGTATCGATATTCATCAAACATACCCACACCTCCAGGTTGGTGGCAAAGCACGAAGCATCAGAGACTATCCATGTGCAACTAACAGTGGGTAAAACTGCCTTCCAGTTTATAACCTGCTACAGACCACCCTCCCAAACCCAGGAACCCCACTCGGCCTTCCTGAGAACACTGGAAAATATGAAGGTCTCTCCGAACACCATTATATTGGGCGACTTCAACTACCCAAACATAGATTGGGAGCATTACTCTAGCTGCAACACCCTTGCCCAAAGGTTCCTAGAATTCATAAACTCAAATGCTATGGAACAACTTGTTACCACTCCCACAAGAGGGAAAACATACTGGACCTGATCATCACCAACATGGGGACTCTATGCTCCAGACCAGAAGTGTATCCCTCACTGGTAAGATCAGACCATAAACTGATCTCACTGGATATTCACATCCTGACCCCACCCCCTGCCCAGAAAACCACAGTGAAAAACTTCTCTAAAGCAAATTTCACACTCCTCAAAACCAAGGTGGAATCCTTCAAAGCCCCCGGGCCTGTGGAAAATACGGCCCAGACTGCAGAATCCTTTATAAATGCATTCTGTGAACACCTTCAGGAATGCATGGATCATGCAATCCCAAATAAAACCAAGACCCAATCCTCCAAAGGCAGACGACCTGTCTGGTGGACCCCAGCCATAAACAAACTATACAATAGAAGGAGGAAGCTACTACATGATAGAGCAAAATCCCAAAAAGGGAAGGCATCTCTGATCAGTATTAGCAAAAAACTAAGGGCACTCATAAAATCGTCAAAGGCCAGCTTCGAGAGAAAAATTGCACAGGACACTAAGGATAATCACAAGGCTTTCTTTAGTTATGTTAGGAACCTGGGTGGGAATTCCCAGATATGCTCAGAATTAGTCCAAAATGACAAAAAATACACTGATCCCACAGACATTGCCAACATCCTAGCTGACAGGTTCAGCGCAAACTCCCCACCAAAAGGGCAAATATCTATCCCAGCAGAGTGCTGCCCCCCCTGACATCTCAGATGCTCAGGTGGGAGCCGCCCTCTCCAAAGCAAAAACACAGCATCAATGGGATCAGACGGTGTCCCAGGCTGCGTCCTACATGAGCTCCAAGAAGAGCTAAACCCAAACATAAAACTACTGTTCAATCTCAGCCTTATTACAGGATATGTACCCAAAGAGTGGTGTACAGCAACAGTGGTCCCTCTCCACAAAGGTGGTGCCTCAATGGACCCTGGAAACTATCGCCCCATAAGTCTGACTAGCTTGGTCTGCAAAGCTATGGAAAGGATCATCACGGACCTCATAAATAAAGATATTGGGGATCTACAGACACTGGATCCTACCCAGTTTGGCTTTGTTAAGGGCAGAGCCTGCCTCTTAAACCTGGTTGACTTCTTTGAAACGGTCACCAAGGCCATTGACGAAGGGAAGGTGGTCCACACAGCCTATCTGGACCTCGCAAAAGCCTTCGATACAATACCCCACTCGGGCATTATAGATAAGCTCACCAGCTTAAATATAAACCCCTATGTCACTAGATGGGTTGCAAACTGGCTCAAGGACAGAACCCACATGGTTAGAATTGCTGGAGCCATGTCAGACTCCAAACCAGTTACAAGTGGTGTCCCACAAGGCTCAGTCCTGGGACCTCTCTCTTGTTTGGTTATATTTCTCGGAGGTACAGGCCAACACGGAAGGACTGTGGCTGACCAAGTTCGCAGATGACTGCAAACTGGGCGCCATAATCGACTCTCCAGCCGACACAAGCATCCTCCAAAAGGGCCTCATAGAAACAGACAACTGGTGCCAGAGACATGGCCTCAAGCTAAATGCCAAAAAGTGTATAGTCATCCCCTTTGGCAAAAACAAAGTGCCCACAAATTACCACATAGGTGGTAATCCATTAAGTACAGAAGAAGTAATTAGGGACCTGGGGACGCAAGTTTATAGCAATCTCTCATTTGACAACCACGTGGCCAAAGTGGTTAGAAAAACATTTTATATAGCCCACCTAATCATGAAGGGATTCACATCTAGATTAGGGGAGGTCATCGTGCCTCTTTACTCATCCCTCATCAGGCCCATAATCGAGTACAATGCCCCTTTTGGGATGTACCTTACCAAACACCTGCAGCCACTGGAAAGACCCCAAAAGTACCTCACCAAGAGGATCAAAGGGCTCAAACAGATGCCATATGCTGCCCGGTTAAAGAAACTCCAGCTCTACTCAGTGGCATACCGCCTGCTCAGAGGTGACCTGTGCCTGACGTATAAGGCCATGTCCAACCCGGAATTAAGGGACATGCTGCACCTCAAAAAATCCATATCCCATCGAGCTACACGCTCGAGAGACTTGAACCTCAGCACTGAAATAAATAGGACATGCTGGAGGGACAGATTCATAACCCAGAGGCTCCCTTCACTCTGGAATAAAATCCCAGTCCAGGTTAGGCAGAGTCCCTCATTGACTCTCTTCAAGAGGAATCTTGATGAGTGGATGGGAGATCGTAGGTTTACCCCGGGTATCACTTCTGTGTCCCTGTTAGACAGAGGCACAGTATACTAACCTCGAAAAAGGGCATAGCAAAATTAATTTAAAATGGGTGGCGAAAGCCAAACATACTCTGGCTAGGCTTATAAATGCCCTAGGGCAGATAGCCTAGTATGAACCTATGAACCTATGAATAGGGTAAGGCTTATTGTTAGGGGGTAACTGGGTGGGATGGGTGTGATAATGGATGTGGATTTATGGGTGAGGGAGGGTTGCTTTGTACAGAGTAGTTGTAGGAAGTGGTGTGGTAGGTAAATACTAGGAAGAGTAGTAGGATCATTTGCTGGAGGGAGTTATCCATAGTTAAAGGGGGATAGTTAATTGCCAGGAATGTGTATGGGTGGTTTAACTGAATGTGTAGGGGTAGTAAGGAATGTGATTGGTTTTTGGAACTGTAAGAGGCGGGAAGGATGTAGATTGGGTGTAGGTTGAATGGAGGTGGGAATGGATAGGTATAAATGTAGTTGATGTGGGGGGTGGCTGAGAATTGGGGGTAGGGTAGGGGAGCGGAGTGAGCCCAAGCATAGCGGGGCCACCAAGCTGGCAGGTAAGCCCACAAAAAAACTTATCAGTTAGACCTGAGCACAAGAGTAAGTTGGTTATGCTACAAGGTTTTGTTCTTTTCTAGCTTAAATAATATAACTTATGGTTAGTTTTCCTGTTCTGCAGTAGTTTATATCTTCGGCTAGGGCTATTTTTATTTCAGCATCTTAAGCCTCACTGTACTCAGGATCTTTATGTAGATTCTACAGGGGTAGTAACAAAGGTAGGAAAAATGGCCCGAGAGTATACGTTTAAATTGTAAGACCTATAGATAAATACAGATAAGGTTTGCTGTAAGTAGGGAGAGTGAGGGTGGAAACTATACCTTCCTGACTTAACTCCTGTTACACTGACAGAGCTGGTGTATTACTAAAAGAGTTGAGTTAGTATAGGTAGGCCATGCTCTAATATGGATATTAAGATAATAACCTCAATGGCCTTTCTTGTTTCTGAAAAAAAAATATTAAGCCTGTAGCAAACCATCCGATACTTCTGTATTTTCCTTGGTTGCCCTGAGTTAAAAAAAATGTAATATTTAGCACAGCAACACACCTTGTCCTGGTTCCTGTAACTTACTATCCCTGCAAACATATCTCCTTTGCACTATAAACTGACACAGATACCTGTGCTACTTTATTGACTCTTCCCCCCTCAGTTTACCTTCTCTATATATCTGCTTAACCTGTCTATGAAACTTAAGAGACTGATGACTGCTTGTCACAAAATATCACATTTCCTTATGCCTGAAGTTGAGGGAGATCATAGCAAAAGACATCTTGATGCCAACTGTGGAGTACGACTTGACACTGATTATAACAGAATGCTTCATTGACTTCAGTAAACTGTGGACGATTCTAAACAATCTAAGCAGGTTTGTAGTACAAGCTTCAAGGCTTGAATACTGCTGGATTTCTCTGTCAAAATCAAGTCTAGAACTAGTCCTCCTAAAAGTGAACAGGTTGCCTCCTGCATCCTGGTTTATTAAATTCTCTTTGTGAGAAACTCTCCTATTCTTATTTTTCACAATTAAGGAATTGCACACCTCTTCACTTAACCCATTTACATTACTATAGCTACCCATAGTCATGGGAATATTTTATTAAGGCTTTTTTTCCTGAAGTCCAGAACTATGGAATTCTTTAACTCTAAATTTGGGATAAGTAGTACCTAGCAACAATTCACATTTAATTCATGTTGAATACTATAACATGAGTAGTGTTTGTAGCTGGGTGCTGCATTAGGAATTAATATATTTTTTAAATTAGTCTATGCCAAACTTGAGTACAGTTGCTGTCTCTACTTAAGTGTTGTAGTAGGCAATCTTGGGCGATGCAATAATTGATCTTGAACTGGTTTGTTTTGCTTGGTCAGAATTAATTTCATAGTTTGTAGCTTATGTATTTCTTGTAATAGTGAGTTTTATTTTGTATCAGGATCACAGCTGAAAAGGATTATGTGATTCTGGTCTACTTAAAATAAATAAAATAAAGGTTAAATTAAAGATCAGCCTTGGTTGCAGATGTACCTGTCAACTTCTTTGCTCAATAATTCTGGACAAAGCTAAAATAATGGGAGAGCAATGGGCTAAAATCTGGGATGGATTTTAAATATTTCTCTTATAAACTTACAAGTTGCTAGATAGAATAACAGGATTGCATTAATGTACATTTTCTGAAGGATATGAAGTTTGAAACACAAATGTTTGTTATTGTTTAGTCATTGCCATCTACAATGATTTGCCAAAAAACTAGAAATTTTGCAAGGAACACATCATAAATATGAGGCAAAAATCTGGACCTTCTGTGATAATTCTGGACAGTTGAGATGAGAGAGGTATGCCTGCAGATATTTATAGTTATGAACCTGTTTTATTGGTATGTGTTTGTTTTATCTTCCAGGCAACATGGCTGATGTAACGCAGAGTACAGAAGTCTTAATCAAATTTTGATTTGTCCAGACAATGTGGCTGGTGTTCTAGGTGCATTAACTATTAGCTTATCATTCCTAAGCCATATAGCGATTAAAGTCACTTTTGATGCCTTTCTGAACCAGATAATTGATTCCAACACTTTTTAAAGACTAAACTCTTCTGCATATATTGAAGCTTGTAGATCAGTCGCCTCAAGTATGATGTTATTTATAGAGAAATAAAATAGGATGGGTCCCAAGGCTGATTCAAGAAGAGCAGCAGCACTGTCTGAGCTCAGTTCAGAGCAAAATAAACCAAGCACCACTTGAAAGGCTATATCTCCCAGGTACAAATTTATAAATTATGTGTAGATTCTAAAATGTATTCAAACAAACAACAGATTATAGATAAATTTACAAATCTTATGCAAAGCAGTGATAAGTTGTCCTAGAAACATCCAGGTAACCTCAGACACTGAAATCAAATTAGATTATATTGATAAAGAACTATGCTGTTTATTTATTATTTTATTTTACATTTGTTGACCGGGCTAGTCCAGCTGGATACATGTCCATTTTCAGTAGAGGCCCGGGGAGAAAAGCTCCACAAAAAGACAGTCAAACAAAGCACAGGGAGGAGACAGAATTGCTAATAATAACCTGAGAACACATTAGCATGAACTTATGTTATCATTATATTTATTATTTATTAGGTTGTATAAATATGAGAAGATTCTTTAAGATTGGAGACATGCACTTGTTAAACCTGTCTTTAAGAAAAGGGGGAGTCATACAGACCCATAAGTTTACTTTCATGTTGTGGAAAAGTAACGCACAGGCTTATAATGTATAAATTATTGTCAGAATTGTAAAGATTGGGACTTGAAACCATACATCAGCATGCATATTTTTAAAATAGCTCTATTAACACCTGTAACATGATGTTCTATAATGATATAATAACAGCTATGAATGAAAAAAATTTCTGTGATGTAATTTACAAAATGTAACTTTAGCATTTGGTAGGGTCATAACACAAAATGTTGATCGATTTAAATTACAACAACTAGGTGTTGATGTACTTACAGTTGATAAGGTGGATAGATGCATAGCTTACAAATATCACATGGCAAGTATCATACAGCAATTAGACAGGTGAAATTAAAGTATGCAGTCAGGGTGTCACCCTATCTAAGGATCATACTTGTTTAGATTGTATCTTTAATATCTTTCTTTTTCATCTGAGGTGATCTGAAGTCTGTATGCAGATAACTTGAAAATAGGTAAACTGATTGCTTGTGTTACAGATAGGCATGCTTTGCAAAAAAAACTTGACTGAATTGACCATTTGGGCACAGAAGAATAATATGCTGCTAAATACATCAAAAAGTAAGCATATGAGATTTGGTAGACATAAGTTGAAAGCTGAATATTTAACACAGCACACTGTGATTGAAAATGTAGATTCATTTACAGACTTGGATATATGGGTACATCCAGCTTTGAGCTTTTTTAGTCATATTAACCAATTGGTTAATGATAGTTAAATAACTGTTGGTTGTATAAAAAGATTTATAAAGTCTAGGAAATCAGAAATGATGAAGACATTGTTAGTTTGGGTCTAATGTAATTAACAGTGTGGAAAACTTGTAAAAGAACAAGCATGAGTAAACTGGAAAGAGTACAGTAGAAATATACCTAGGGCATCCATAGACGTGAAAATTGAAGTTATTATGAAAGACTAAAATATCTGAACTTTGTACAGTGTCTCATATAGATATTTAAGAGGAGACCTTATTCAGGTATTGTAGGGCATTTAGAGACAACTACATCTGGGAATGTTTGAGATTATCAAAAGTAGCAGGGAATCATCAGACAACTTATGTAGCAGATTCTGTAGGAATGATAAGTGTACTAATTGGCTCTCTCAGAGAGTAGCCAATGCAAGAAATAGACTACCAAATTACATTAAAGCAAGCACTAAAATATTTTTAATAACAGCCTGGACACATATTATGGGAACAACTGTTTTGGTATATTGGCAGGCTTGAATGCCATTGTTGCCCATGCTTGGTGTGTCTGTGTGTGTGTGGCAAGTACAGTCTTCTCCATAGCCATGTCAATAAAATCTGTTACATTATAGGTGGCTGCTTAAGCACTGAGCCTTTTCTTAAAGCTGTCTTGGGCATGAACAGGAAACCTGTATTTGACAACATGCTCTAGCTCTGCATGTCTACTGTATTCTGTTCAGGTCAAAGTTCAGAAAGCATATTCCTAGCGGATGGAGGAACAATCTTTTAAGATAGTAAAAGGTATGTGATATGTGTTTAGGATTTAGTAGTAATGGGCAGGGGAATCTTTCAGAAAGGCTAGGTATTGGTCAAAGTGAGATTGTCCCCTTTTTACTTTCTTTAAGGAGCTTACCAATGATTTCATGCAAGACAGACTGGAATTAAAATGTAGATGTGGGGGGATGCTGTACTAACAGTGAAAGTGACTACAGGTAAGGTAGGTGTCTTATGTTGTCACTTGTGATTACATTTGAAATATGGAACTTCAGCAGTTCAGCCCATTTTGAGTCAGAAGAAGGTAACAACTTAACTTGATTCAGCAACAGAAACAAATCCCCGTTGGGCAGCATTTTCCATGTCTGTAGTTGTTTTCCAAATAATATTGGCTTAACATTTAGTGGCTATTCTACCTGCCCTTTTTAGCCATAGGAGGTAATCAGATTATTGCCACTCACTCCATACATTATCTTCCATTTAAGCATACTTGAAGAGCAAGGCTATTTATCATCCTTAAACTTCCTTAACCTATGTGGGTGTATTTAATCATAGGATCATAAGATCATAGGAGGTTACTAGGCTAATGGTCGTAGGGCTTGGCAGCAATCATTTGTTTGTGTAAGACCCTCTTGTAGGATGTTGACATCATTTGGGGATTCTATGACCACTCCCAGTTTGCAGTCATCAACAAACTTCAGCCACAGACCTTTAGGTTTTTGCTTGTAGTTTGGAGAAATAGATTCCAAGCAGTAGAGGTCCCCAGACTGATCCCTGTGGAACACCACTGGTTACAGGCCTGCTGTTGGAGGTGGATTCCCCTATTATGACTATATGAGCTCTGTCAGTGAGCCAGTTAGCGACCCATCTAACGATATAAGGGTTGATGCCTAGTTAGGTGAGTTTGTCAATGATGCCCGAGTGTGGGACAGTGTCAAATGCCGTGGCTAAGTCCAGGTAGGTTGTATGCACAGGTTTCCCCTTTGTACAGGGCCTTGGTGACTGTCTCAAAGAAGTCCACCAGGTTTAACAGGCATGATCTTCCTTTGACAAATCCAGACTGAGTAGAGTCAAGTGTTTGGAGATTACCTATATCTTTGTAGATAAGGTCCATGATTCACTCCATGGCCTTGCAGATAAAGCTAGTCAGGCTAATAGGTCTGTAGTTCCCAGGGTCAGTGGAAGCACTACCTTTGTGCAAGGGAATAATGGTGGCTGTTTTCCATTCAGCTGGTATGAAGCTGGTGCTTAGACTTTGATTGAAAAGAGTAACCAATGGTGATGTAAATTCATGTTGGAGCCCATGTAGGATGCAGTTTTGGATGTTATCAGGTCCCATAGATGCTGTTTTTTTGGATTTAGAGAGGGCATTTATGACCTGCAGTTTAGAGATGCAAGGTAGGGGATAGATGGTAGGCATGTCATGGGGTATGTGTGGTGGGGACAGGGGAGTGAAAATTTCACAGAACCTGTCAGCCAACAGGTTACCTATGTTCACAGGCTCAGTATATGTGGTATCATTAACTACCAGTTCGCAGAAATCTGGGCCTTTCCTATTAGGTTACAGATGTAACTATAGAATGCCTTCTGGTTGTTCTTTGTTGAGGAAGCTAATTTGGACTCGTAGTTTGCGTTGGAGGACTTCATACAAAAAGTCTTATTTGCTTGTTTAAGCTGAGGAGGGAGTGTTTCCAGTTTAGGAGGGCTCATTCCCTCATACTGTTAGACAGCAATTTCTTCCTCTTATTGTAAAGCCTGCTAATGGCAGTTGTCCACCAAGCAGGTTTGCTCTCCCTTGAGGAGTTTGTTTTGATCCTATCAGTTAGAGCTGAGTCAGTGCAGGTGTACAGGTGTTCGTATAAAGCATTGGTGTAGAGGTCGGCATAGTTGCCAGTTCCATTTGAGGGAGGAAGTGCAGTGAAGTTTTTATACCATCCTGTAAGAGGTTATAATCTGCTTTGGAGAAGTTTTTTAGTTTAGTTGCTGCTAGGGGTGGTCAGGTGTGATAGTTAATTTCGAATGAAACCAATTTTTGGTCAGATCTCACCAGGGAGGACCTCACAGTGGGGGTGCTACAGTGGTCCGCCATATTGGTAAGCACCAGATCCAGGATGTTGGCACCCATTGTGGGGGTGTCAACCAGCTGTTCCAGGGCATTGGAGTTAATGAAGTCGAGGAACCTTTGGGCAAGTGAGTTTGAGCACGAGTAATTTATCCAGTCAGTGGATGAGTAGTTAGCCACCAAAACCATGGTGTTTGGATGTATCTTGATAGACTCAAGCAGATGCAGTTAGGCAGAGAGGGTGTCCTGATTCATAGAGGAGGCCCTGTAGCTGGCAGTTGACTTGAATAGGTGTCCTACCAACAGTTAATTGCACCTAAAGTGTCTCCAGGGAATCGTACTGTTAAACCAGTCTGGAGGTGTGTTTATCTTTAATGAATATTGATACACCGCCTCCTTTAGTATTCACGGCTTCAGTTTGAGGTCTGAACATATGAAAGGAGGTGTAACCCGGTATGGCTGGGGTGCTGTCTGCAGCCTTGAACCAGGTATCCATGACTGCCCACATGTCTGCATCTTCCAGGGTGAGAACAGCTTCCAGTGAGTGCAGTTTCATGTTGAGATTCCTAACGTTTAGCAGCATAACCTTGAGGTTGTTTTTAATTATGCACTCTCTTTTAAATGTGAGTAAAGGTTTCAAGAGCAATGATTTATTCTTTTATATCACAAACCCAATTTCAGTTGACAGACCCAAATTCATCAGTATTGTGTTTTCTTTCAGTGAGGTACTTAGTTTACCCCAAACATAAACTAATTTGCTCTTGGATTATTTAAAAGAATAATATGAAGAGATGGGACCTTGTTCAGAAAGAATATTAAGCAGAGTTATTTTATTTATTTATTTATTTAACATTTGTTGACTGGGAAAGTCCGACTAGGACAGAGCCTATTTTCAGTGGAGGCCTGGGGAGAAACTCTCCTGATGCATGTCTTTGGAATGTGGGAGGAAACCGGAGTACTTGGAGGAAACCCACGTGAACGCAGGGAGGACATACAGACTGCACAGAAGGCGGCACAGCCCAGAATCGAACCAGAGAACTTCTTGCTGTGAGGCGACAACATTAACTGCTGCACCACTGCACAGCCCAAGAGTTTGAACACCAGTATACTTGCTTAGTCTATTGGAAGAGAAAGCTTCTAGCAATGTTGTTATTTGAAATAGGATTAGATTTAGTGGGTTCATTCAGTAGTTGTACAGTATCATGGTGTGACATAGCACTAATGCATGTTAAAAATCCCCTACCATAACATAATTATTTCTTACACAGTAGTGATTGGATGATTTAAGAACTTCCTCTTTCACCTTAATCAAGGAGTGAAAAGATATGTAAACTAAAATCTACAAAGTGTTTAGTAAAATACCCCACCAAGCTGAAGAACCAACCAGTTATGCTCACTCTTCATAGAGCTTCTTTTAAATAAGGTAGGGTGCAAATTTTTATTTAGTTGTCAACCATACCACTACCCACTTTCTACACTATATTTTTCTAGAAGACATTATTATTACTGTGGGATATATGTCTTGAAAAGCCAATTTTTAAAAATATCTTCTTTATTCAGCATATTTATATTTACTTAAAAATATAGTGTTTTCTTACTCTGCTTTTTCTGTTGATGTATTGAATCCTGTGATGGGTTGCTGGAATTCAGTTTTAGGAGTGGAAATTGCTATTGGAGGACCAGGATTTGTTTCAGCATCCCCAATCCTGATCCGCTTTAGAAATATAAGAAACATTTTAAAGGAAATCTCCACCTTGGACCTAAAAAATGTTGTTCTTTTTTCATTGTATCTTTCTTGTCTGAGCTATTTTGATGCATATGAATCACTCTGCGTGCTTCTTATAAAATTTTAATGTTTTGTTTGACAAAATGGCCGTCATGGGAGGTGCCATAATAACATGATCTTGTTTTACTGCTGTAATGCCTCCATCTCAGAATGCATTTCCAGTCCCTTTTATATGAGTTATACTAGACATAAAGAAGCGATGTTGTCCTCACACCCCATTGACACACAGAGAAAGTAATGTAATTCCCAAGCATCTTACACATCATTTGCAGCATGAGTGCTTGCATTTTTCTCCTGAATGAACATCTTGTACATTTCTCTCAGAGCTTGCATTAAGCCATTCACAGCAGTTATATAGCTCCTGCAAAAGAAAGTACCCGAATTGCTGACTTTTGTAATGCTTGTCAGTCTGTAGTCCTATATGTGCTGGCAGACCTCCACACACTTCCTGAAGTGTCAAAGCTACTAATGCAGTCCAAGTTCTTTTGCTGACCAGTGTCTGCAGTAGGAAGACAAATGTTTTTTTTTTTTAATCTTAATGTTGGAGAAATGTATTTCCTGTTTTTGCGCAAAAGTATTTTTACAAGTATGGTACATAAAAGTTACAACCATCTATTCCTGAGTTGTTGCTGCTATGAGATTTTTTTAAACTGAGGCACAAATGCATCTGTGTATTACATTTTCTACTTATGTTACATTGTTACACATTGATTTGTTGTACTGCAAGCATACTAACACTTCGTGAAAACCATAATCTTTGAACATGACAGATTAGTTCTCAGTACTGTGTGCAAAACTCTACATTACATTCTGTAAAACTTGTGATTACATTAAGACGTCTTACTTGTGGACAGAGCCGGACTGCGGTGGTGGTGCTGCGGTAGTGTTGTCGCCTCACAGTTAGACGTTGTCCATTCGATTCTCAGTTAAGCGTCTTCTCTGTGGAGACATGCGTGAATGGGCGTTCCTTCGTTGAAGGTTGTGTGTTAGGCCCGGCAAGCCAGCACGTAAAACTCTACTGCCATTCATTAGCGGACCAGAGTTCCGCTGTGGTGACCCCTAACCGGGAAAAGCCGAAAGACACAAACAAACTTGTGTGGATCACTATGTAAGAAATGTGGTCAACTTTTAGAGTTACCACTATTTTAGATACCCACACTGGGACATTCTTACTGAAACTTGAGATGTTACAGGGCAAACAGTACCATCAACCAATGAAAAATAGTCTTATTGCCAAAATAAAGACTCTGTGAAGTGTATTGTTGGTTCTGTGTTACTTTACTGAAGTCATCTTAATATATATAGTCACAGTTTTCTGTGGTATTCGGTGAGAAAAGTCAGACAATATTTTTCATGTAAAATAAGACATTTGCCATTTCTAATGCCCCCTGGCCCTCAAACTTGAACTGCCAAAACTGGAGCTGCCGGGTAGAAAGAGGGTCAGGCAACAACCTTATCAACTCTGTCCCATAGTACTGGTTTTCTTCCTCTCTGCAACAAATGGAGTGGAAAACAACTTCACAGCACACTACTAAATTTGAATAACATCTGCTGGATTACCTGTATAAGACTGTGGGTAGTACTTGGCAGGAAAATACAGATTTTTCTATGTCTATGGTTTGTCATGCAGGCAGACGTAAAGTCCTCTGCCAAGGCATGTGAGAAATTAAGCTTGCAAAAAAGTGGATGTGCTTTGCCTTTCTTTGATTCCAAGACAAATTTATTTTATTTATTTTATTTTATTTTACATTTGTTTACTGGAATGGTCCACTGGGCTGAAAAAATAGCCCATTTTCAGTAGAGGTCCGGGGAGAAAAGCTCCATATTAACATGAACAGGCAAATAATCTCCACATTAACAAGAACAAGCAATAAAGTATCACAGTTAAATACAACATAGGTACACATATCAATAAACATAAAAACTTGTAGTAACAATGTCAGGTATGTTTGCAACTAATGCTCTGCATTTACAAAAGCTTACAATCAAAATGTCTGAGGTAGATACAGCATTGGTAGCATGTCAGCTACAAAAATCTCAATGTACAATACCTGTCAGAGTTACAACTTAGCAGGCATAGTTAGAGTTTTGATGAGTAGTTAAAGTTCAAGTAAACAGGGAATGAACCAATTTACCTCCCTTTGGGTCTAGCAAGTAGGTAGCAAGGTCTTTGCTAGAAAACAGTAGTAGTAGTACAGAATAAAGGGAACACAATATGAAATGATCAGGGAGGGAAAAGGTGGCAGTGTGAGTGAAAGTGGATACAATATGAGCTATATAGTAGTATTGCAACAGCAAGCTGAACTCCGATGTAATGGAAATAAAACAAAAAAAAAAAAAACACAACCACCAAATAAAACAGGAAATGACGGAACTTTAGTGTTGAAAACAGTTTAATATTGCTTTCGTCTAAAAGACTTCAGAAAATAATCAGTCACTTAACACATTTATTTAAATAAGAACAAGTAACAACCACATTTCAAATTTAATTAACAAGCACAAAAATTACAAAACAAATTTACATACAAAACTCAAACTTTAACTGTATGAACTAAAACTTTATAAATCTACTTAATTTTCACTCTCCTATTTTTTAAAAAGACTTGATATTTACTGATTCATTTAGACTTGAGAATTTGTCAGCATTTAACTTAATTTGCCACTTAGTTTCTAAACAGCTTTTATAACCCGCACCCCTCCGATCTTGAGGCAAAAAATCTATAACAGAAAACATAAACTTTTTATATTTATTACACATGAGAGTATGCTTACATAAAGCATTGTTGTGATCTTTACTTTTAATCACATCGCCACAGTGGTCAGGAAATCCTTCTACATGGCATACCTCATCACAAAAGGTTTCTCATCCAGAAAAAAAGAGGTCATTGTTCTCCTCTACTCATCACTCATTAAACCCATTATAGAGTACAGTGCCCCTTTTGGTATGTACCTCACAAGACATCTACAACAACTGGAGAGGCCACAGAAGTACTTCACAAAGGGGATTACTGGCCTCAAACAGATGCTCTATGCAGACTGTCTCAAAAAAACTCCAGCTTTACTCCGTTGCATATCGCCTACTCAGAGGCGATCTCTGCCTAACATACAAAGCTATGTGAAACCCAGAGCTGTTGGACAGGCTCCACTTAAAGAAATCCCAATCCGTCTGAGCTACACGCTGTAGGGACCTAAATCTTGTCACCACAATAAACAGAACATGCTGGAGGGATAGATTCCTGTCCCAGAGACTTCCCATACTCTGGAACAGACTACCTATCTATGTCAAACAGAGCTCCTCGTTAGCACTCTTCAAGAAAAATCTTGATGATTGGATGAGAAATAGGAAATTCACCCCGGGGATCACTTCTGTGGCTCTGCTCGACAGCGGCGCAGGAAATTAATTTTCTTGGGTGGCGAAAGCCAGGGTACCTTTTTGGCTAGGCTTATATAGGCCCTAGGGCCAATAGCCTAGTACCTACTTATGAACCTATGATAGCATAAAGATGTTCCTTGACCCTTTTTTCTAAGGAGCATGTGGACATACCAATATAAAATCAGGACATCCTGAACATAAACCTGTGTATATAATACCAGAAGTCTTACAGGTAAATCTATGTTTCAGATAAATAGTGTAATTGCAAAATTCTAAAAACACAGAAGAACTTTCTAAAATGAACCTACAAATATTGCACATCCCACAAGTGAACATCCCTTAGTCTTTGTACTAGTCCCTTCCACATGTGTTTCATTCTTCTCTAATAACCTTTTAAAATCCATATTCTGCTGATGTACTTAGGTTCTTCTCCTACAAATTTATAAACATCAGGATTACCCTGTAAAATTTTCCAGTTTCTTCTTATTTCCGTAATGGAAGTACTATCACAGGGCATATCCAATAAAAACATTGAACTACTGTTAGAAAAATTAGTCTTATTATTTATATTAGTCTTATTATTTATATTACTGTAAACACTTTCTTTTTGTGCTAAAATGGGCTTAAAACAGTTTTTCTAATTACTTAATTTGTAGAACATATCAAATCAGCTTCTCTGTAACCTCTTTCTTTAAACATAAATAATACTGACCATCTCTTTATAAAATTCATCATCCCTAGATATTAATCTAGATGCCCAAATAAATTATCCTTGAGGGATGATCCTTTTCATTAACATAGGATGCCCACTCTTATATTGTAGATAACTATTAGTGGAGTTTATAGAAAATATACTTTTTCTATCGGTTGACTTGTTTAATACTAAGAATAAATCCAAAAAAATGTACATGTAATCCAGCTTCACCTTTAGTGAACTTTAAATAGTCTGAAATGCCATTTA
The DNA here is from genome assembly GCF_019279795.1 of Protopterus annectens. NCBI lineage: Eukaryota > Metazoa > Chordata > Ceratodontiformes > Protopteridae > Protopterus > Protopterus annectens. The sequence continues at coordinate 247,373,209 of NC_056731.1, forward strand.
ATTCATTAATAAAAACATCAACCTCACTCTGAAATATCAACTATAAAAAATAAGTAATCCACAAAACATTTATAAAATATGTTATTAAAGAAATTAAAGATAAAATAACAATTTCACAATAACCTAGAGCAAGATTTGCAAAGGATGGGGCTACAGAAGAGCCCATAGCAACCCCCAGTAACTTGTTTGTAATTTTCTATCAAATATAAAATAATTTATTTTCTAAAACTAATTCCATTAATAAACAGTATAAACTAACTTCCTTATTAGAAAATGTATTTGTTTTTATTAAAAAGAATCTTAGAGCTTCAATTCCCTTGTCCTGTGGAATACAAGTGAATAATGAACACACATCTATTGTTATCATCTTAACATTCTCTTGAGTGTAATCAGACGTCCTAAAAAAAGTTCTTTAACTTTTCTGGCACATCCCAAGAGTCCCTTATATAAGAGGCCATTGCTTGCACTAAAGGATTAAAAATAAAATCTAATATAATGCTTTTCCTTCACAAACACTGTTAGCAGCAGACACTATCAGTCGAAATGGGGGATTGACACAATCTTTGTGCAGTTTGGGAATTCCAAACAAACACAATACCATTGGATTTTCTATGTACAAAAAATCATATACAGCTTGATCAATATCACCATCTAAAAACAAGCCATATAATGTAGAATGAATAAAACCATAACTTTTGCTAATGTCATACATGGACACCTTAGAATATTCACACTTATATAGCATTTGTTTTTTAATACTTTTTTAAATGTTGAAACTGGGGCTGCCCGGTAGAAAGAGAGTCAAGCAACAACATTATCAACTCTGTCCTGTAGTATTAGTTCTCTTCCTGTCTGCAACAAAGGCTGTGGAAAACATCTTCACAACACACTATAAAATATGAATAGCATCTTCTGGATTGCCTGTATAAGACTGTGGGTAATACCCGTTAGGAAATACAGATTGTTCTATGTCTGTGGTTTGTCATGCAGGCAGACGTAAATTCCACTGCCAAAGTATGTGAGAAAGTAAGCTTACAAAAAAGTGGGTGTGCTTTGCCTTTCTGTGATTCCAAGACACATTTATTTTATATTTGTTTACTGGGATTGTCCACTGGGCTGGAAAAAGAACCCCATTTCAGTGGAGGTCCTGGGAGAAATGCTCCACATTAACAACAACAAAGTATCACAATTAAATACAGCATAGGTACACATGTTAATAAACATAAAACTTCTAGTAACAGTGTCAAGTTGTTTTTCAACTAATGCTCTACATTTACAAGCTTGTAATCAAAATGTCTGAGGTAGATGTAGCATTGGTAGCATGTCAGCTACAAAAATCTCAATGTACAATATCCGGCAGAGTTACAACTTAGTAGGCATAGAGTTTTGATGAGTAGTTAAAAAAGTTCAGGTAAACGGGGAATGAACCATTTTACCTCCCTTTGGGTCTAGCAAGTAGGTAGCAAGGTCTTTGCTAGAAAACAATAGTAGTAGTACAAAATAAAGGTAACACACAGTATGAAATGATAGGGGAGGGAAAAACTGGCAGTGTGAGTGAAAGTGGATACAATATGAGCTATATAGTAGTACTGCAGTGGAGTCTGGTAATAGACTAGAAGTAGTACTGTACAGCAGGTATAGTAAACTGAGGAAGGTTGTTAGTAATAGAGAGAGAAAGAGGGTAGGAGAGAGTCTAGGAAGGTTACAGTGGGTGGGATGGAAGTAAAAAGGAGAGAGAGAGGGTGAAAAGCTTTTGGAGATATTCATAAGGGCTAATGTGAGAGAAATGGGCTGAAAAGGGAGCCTAGGAGAGGAAGAGCAGATCATCCAGGGTTAGTACAGGAGCAGAACCATTTGTTGGTGACATGTTCTTTCAGTAGTGTTTTAAACTTTAATGTGTTGTTGGTGTTGATAATTATTTGGGGTAAGGAGTTCCGGATTTTGGATATCTTGTTTGATATAAGGGAGTCTCGGTAGTAATTGTTGGATATGGTTGCTTTTAAAGAGGTTTGTTGGTTGTTCTTAAGGTCTTTTGCTACTGTAGGAATAGACTCTTTTAGAGCTGGGCAGTTGCTAGGATAATGAAATACATTGTGTGTGAGATTTAGTCGGTTGGAAAGTTAGGCTGTAGTTTGTGCAGTGAGTTGCAGTGATGTGATCTGTTAAGGAGGCCAGTGGCAAACTTTGCTATTTTGTTGTAGCAAGATTCCAGCTTATTTAAGTCTGTTTTCCTTAGATTAATGAATATAGGTGAGGCATAAAGAAGGGAGGAGAGTAAATGGGTATTGACTATGTTTTTTCTGGTGGAGTTTGTGAGGAAAGGTTTGACTGTATACAGTGAGCCTAGTTTGATATGTACCTTTTTGGTGGTAATGGCTAGATGTTTATCAAATTGAAGGTTTTTGTCTGGTAACATCAAGGAGTTTGGTGTATTCTTCAAGTTCTGTTTTAGTGTTAGTAGAGCAGAAGATAAAGGTTGGATAAATCAAAGTTTTGTAAAGTGCAGACAGTTTTCTGGTAACAAAACCATACTGGAGCCATATAAGGAAAAAAGAAATCTCATGGTTGAGTTAAAATGGTGGTACCTTTAAAAATCATAACTGAAGGCACTTTACACTGCAGCAGGTGTATACCTGCCTGCAATTCCATTTTGTTAACCAGGGAAGCCCCTTTAGGCATTCGGCTCATCATGCCTCAGAAAGTCCGGTATCTTGAGACCTAATTTTCATTACATTCAGTATGCCAGTTAGATATATGCAAATATGTTTCAAGGAAGGGGTCCTTACTCCCAGATCTTTTAAAGTATTTATGCTGACTGGATGCTTAAACAGCTCAAAATCCAAAATCTTAGAATGTCTATTTCTAAGGCTAAAGAGTTTTTGAGTTATCACAAGCCTTCTAAACCTGTCCAGAAATGTCACAGCTGTAGTCATTGAATCCAGACACCATATTTGGAAACTAGCTTGTACACTCTTCTCTACATAGTCCATGTATTGAAAAACAAATACTTTCTCAAATATTTTAGACAGAGAATTAAAGAGAACGGTTCAGTGGTTGTTTTTGAGTTGTTCTTTATATCCCCTTTTAAAAACAGGAGTCAATATAGTTAGTTTCCATGCTTGTGGAGATATGATACATAGCATCGTAAATTTGAAAAATAGTGAGAGCAGCCAAACAAAAAATTTAGATGCATATTTAGCAATCGCAGGTCAATACCATCTGTGTTTACGTGGGGGGAGGGGGAGTATGGTTGTGCAGTATGCAGCATTATAGAATTTACATATAAATAATGTTAGATATGTTTAATAATTACTGGCCTATAACTATGAACCAGCAATGAACCACAAAACTGTCTTGTCTGGTGTTAAAAGACAAAAAAGTGGATATCAACCATTTAATACTCTGCATCACCTATTTAAGTAGTTGTAGAATATCTGTTCAGAGCTATCAAGAATTCCACAGCTTCTGTTATTAATTTCCCAATGTATGTATTTCTCATATAACTCATCATTTCGTCCTTAGTTTGGCATGTCATATTATTCAAAGCCCTTTTTAAGTTAAGTATAACAGCTGATGACAGGTTTATTAAGTGGGAGATGCTGCTCCCATTACCTATTGCAGATCATAAACACTTTTTTTTTTTCATTTAGCTCTTTTGCCATCTGATTGCAATGGATAAAGAGCATGCTCCATAACTTGATAGCTTGGAGAAAATGCATTGTACAGGAATTGGTTGAGTTTGTGGAGTGTTGGTATAAATAGTGGAGTTCAGATAGACTGTGTCTTAAATCTGACCTCTTTTCCAAATGTTTGTACATGATAGTCTTGATGTAGTCTGTGAGATATGATTGATGTAACCATTTAACATGGAGCCTTCCTTTTTCTGGCTCTTTGCTGAGATGGTCAAATAAAGATCACAAACACATGTAGATATTTAGATTTATAATATAAATGAGAAAAAATGCAGCAATAATTGTTTATCAGTAATCATAATTAGACAACATGATTAATGGATATTGGACAAATAAAGATGCAACAATAAAATCAGTACAGTATGAATAACCTGATATGACAGTGTATTTAATACCATGTTAATTGAGAGTAAAAAAATGTGAACATTAAATAAGGCTAGGTAGTAGGTGAAGGGTTGATAAACAATTGATAAATACTTAGAGGGGATGAAGGAGGGAGAGTTGGAGAGTTGGAAGTGAAAGTAGTGATGAATGAATTGAAGTGAAATAAGACATTTAAGTTGGTGAATGGACTTAATTTTGGACAGACTTATACTTTTAAGAGTTAGTAGTAGAATGGTAGTATGGAGTTTGACTTCAACCTGTGAGGTACAACAGGAGCAGAGCCAGAAGTTAAATAATCATTCAGTTTGCCTTTGAAGCAGTTGGTGGAGGAAATAAAACATGGAGTAGTGGGAATGGAATTCCATAGCTTTGAGAGACAATATTGGTAATCCCAGAAGGAGATAAATGATTTTATAACAAGAAGTTGAGGCATGTCTGTATATCAAAGAGGTCTAGCAGGGGAATTCTACTGTAGGAGAGCATTAAAGGAAGGGCATTTACTGGGAAAGAAGAGAATATTGCAAGTTAGTTTCAAATATATAACGCAAGTCATTTGAGAATTCAAGGCAATTTACTTGTTTAAGGACTAAGCAGTGCTGAGTGGAGTTGGGCACTTTAGCAGTAAATTTTGTTGTAGCTTTGATCTAATTTACAAATTGATGTTCTTTTACTGTCTGTAAGGATGCCAGAGGTATAGAGTACGTTTGAAAGGAGATAGTATGAAATAATGTTTTTTGGAATGTGAAGTTTAAAAATGAGAAGCTGTGTAGAGTAGACCCAGTTTTTGATGTGCTTTCTTAATGACATTTTGTACATGTGCATCAAATTTGATTTGATCATCTGTGGTAACCCCTAAAAGCTTAGTTTTGTACACTATTTCTAGTTGAATATTTTGCAAGGCTGTTATTGAGAAATTACACTTACTGTGTACACTGTACATATGAGTAAAGAGCATTAGTTTAGCTTTGGAAGGGTTTAAAAGTTGTTGTGAGTGGGTAAGCTAAGTTTCTATAGAAGTAAATGATATATTTGGGTAATAGTTTGTAGTGAAGTCATGAAGTATTTAAACCAATTTTGTGTTGGAGGGATAAAACCATGAGAGAAAAGAGTATGAAGTTATTTGGAATGAGAGAGTGAATGTCAGAAGCTTTGGGGGAATCTAAAAAGATGGTTGAGATTAGCTTTTTTTCATTTCTATTTTGATATATAGTATTAAGGAAGGATAGTAAATTAGTAGTGGTGATATGCTATGGATGAAATCCGTGCTGAATTGATGAAGTAAGGTTATTGCCTACAAGGAAATGCAGGACTTATTTGTATTTATATCTTTCTTGGACTTTAGAAAGAGGTGACTGGATGACAGTAGGACAGAAGTTTGATAGTTCAGTGGAATTGCCACCTTTGTGGAGCGGTAGTATATATGATCATTTCCATAATGTAGGGACAGTGTATTCAGGTACTGAATTATTGATTTAATATAGAGACAGGCTAAGCAAGAGGTTTGGCAGCTAGTTTAAGTACTTGGCTGGAAGATTGTCTGCGGCCAAATGTGTTGGTTTGAGTTTGTTGAGGAGTTTCTAAATGGATGTAATAAAGTGCAATTAAGACTTTTTTGGAACTAGAGTAAGTGCCTTTGGAAATTAGAAGACCCAGATAGCATACTTTCTTATGGAGACGTGATGGTCAAAAGATAAGAATTTATTAATAAGTAATCCAAAACCAAGAGTGCAGGTAGCTTGGAGAGAGAAAAAACGAACTTGCCAAACTTTAAAAATTAGTAATTTATTCCAACCAACAGTTTGACAAAGAAGCACAAGCGCCTTCTATACCACGTTGCGTTTATATTTTGGATTATTTGTTTTTTGTGAGTGCTTCCGATAACTTGGTTTCTCAGTAAATTATTAATAAGAATACATATACATACCTCTCAACTGTCCAGATTTTTGCCTCATATTCTTGGTTTGTTCCTCATGAAATTTGTGGTTTTCTGGAAGATTACTGAGGATTCAAATTGGTAAATAATGACATATTTTGAGTTTCAGACTTGATATCCTATAGAAAATGCATGCTAACAGAAATCCTGTTATTCTAGCAATTTTCTTAGTTTGTAAGAGCAATATTTAAAATCTGTCCTGATTTGGGCCTTTGTCTCCCATTCTTTTAGGCTTTGTCCACATTTCTTGCACTATGAAGGTGTGAGGCATGTACCTAGATCTCTTATGACAGTCACCTATATGGAAAAGGAAACTGATTTATTTACCAAAATTATCTATACTACGCTTTTTCACAAATAGTTTGAGGTCATTGTCCTTGCAACAATTGTTAACATAGTTTAACCCATGTTGGAGCAATTGTGAGTCAGTAGAAGATCGAATAACAACTCTGAATTTATAGTTGTCTGCAACCTTAGGTAACCATAGACTTTATTGTAATTTTCTTATTGTACTTCATGTGAGACACTGTAACTCCACATTCACAGACAGTTTTAGTTTCCATCCAGAGAAGAGCAGAAACCGTATGAGTGAAGATAATTAGCTTATAGCATTCACTGGTGACTGCTGCATCATCCACTGCAGCTCATTGCATTTGCAGGGGAAATGGACATTTGTTTGTGCACTATTTATATGATATTTATGATTAAGCAGGTCTTACTTGGGGGACCCCATTCAAAGAAGAGACAAAAAGAAGAGCTTTAGAATGATATAGAGAGTCCATTAAATAATAATAATTTCAATGCAAAATTCTGGACCTTTTTAAATAGAAGTGGATTGAGTGACTCAGTAGATGATAAGAATAAATCTTTGCCACTTAAATCAGTTAGTCAAACTTCTTCAAGTTTGACCTGGAAAGTTTTTATTGAAAATATATACATGGAATGTTTGTTACTCCCCATAAAATCTCTAAGTATAATAAAATGACTTCTTCAGTTTGTTGGAGATGTAGTGTAGATGTAAAAGATGATTGGGTAGACATGTTTGTGGATTGTAAAAAAATTAAATTTATAGTGGGAACAGAAGTATGTTTTAAGGGGTTATAGTCTGATAATTGTCCTGTAACTAGATCAGTAATACTAATGAATGTTGCACTTCCTGTATCTTTAAAAGCCAAATTGCAAAACATGTTTTGGGCTCTCTTGGCAGTCACTAGAAAAGGTATTGCAAAGAATTGGAAATTAAATTCAGTTGCTACAGTCAAAGAAATTTTACTATGTAAAACTGAAAAAGATCAGAATAAGATCTATAAACCATCCTAATACTTTTAGTGGTTGGGATAACTTTGAAATGTTGCTATTGTAATATCAAGGTTCTTAATGTGTTAATTGTATAAGATTACCTTGATGATTCACTGTATTCCTGTCGTATAACAATATGTGAAGTTGAATTTCTTCCTTCCTGTGTATATATTGTAAATATGTTAAATTTATAAACATTTTCTTTAAAAAAGTCCATTCATTTTATAGACTTTGAATTTCTCATAGTCCTTCACTTGTCACAGAACTCATTATAAGCTATTCTATTAGATACAAAACAGCACAGTAAGTTCACAGTCTTTGAGTATGTTTTTATTAATACAGACTTTCTGATGTGTTGCATACAAGTGGAATTAGTCATTGTTATTGCTTAGCTAGAGGGGCTTTCAGTATAATGTACCTCAAGAGTGAAAGCCCATTCATCTGGTTTGCCTTGGGTATACTGTTCCCTTTAAATATCATACACTCAGGATTAACTGTAGGATTTTGGGTCATGTACAGCCTCAGTACAGACTCAGATGAGTGATTTGCCAAATAAAATCTGGTAGGGGCAGAACTGTGACTTTGCAAAGTATCAGTAAGTAGTAATTTCAGTCAAGATTCAGAGGTACTGTGATTTATTTATCCCTTGAGTTAACTTGGCAAAGTTCCATAGCACAGGACTATGGCAATTAATTTTTCCCCAAATAGTTCAAAGAGAATCATTGCTTACAATTAGATTAGATTGCCATTTGAAGATATTCCTTGTAGGAGGAATTGATCTTTGTAAGTGTGCTGTTCTTAGTTGGAGATGCACTATTTTTTCTCAGATGACATCTAACCTGAGTAATTCGGAATGTTTATATCAGAGGACACCAGCGACAAATCTTACGTTTGTATTATAAGAGCTTGTTCGCTGGTCTTTAGGTCCGTGTTGCTTGTTCTGTAGGACTGGGCCTCCATAAGTTAAAGTAATGTTTTAGAAAGGCTGAGACTTGCTTCTTTTGTAGTTTGTTTGCATTGGAGAAAACAGTATGATTTGCAATGACATGTTATGGTTATTCGTGACCCCAGACTTATTATGGAGTCAGTTGCCACAGTATGTTTGTTGTCGGGATGTAGATCCAAAGTAAGTTTTTACAATTTCACTGTTTGTGTTTGTAGTGCATTGTTTTTCTTTAACTGTGCTGAATTAGAAGTGGTTGTCATTCTGTGAAGGTTTTGAACACTTCTCAAAGTTTACATTAGATTTTATAAAGAAGTGCAATAACTTCAAAGTGTAGTAATAATCTGCAAATTATATGGGTTAGTATCTCCATAGTGTTTGTAAAAGTACACTGATTATATTATATAGGTAGAAATAAAATAATAATTTCACTTGTTTTTACAATACTGGATGCCCAGATTAATGTCCTTGGCTTAAGTTATAAACAAGTTATTTTTTGTAAGCAAATAGGCTTGAAAAATAAGACAAAATTATGAAAACCATGAAAAATCTTACGCTTCTTGCATCTTCAGAGGTATTAACTTGTTTGTTTTCCAATGAAAAAAGCAAATATTCTCAGTGCAAGTCCTGAAGTCTGCAGCTAAAGTTTGTTAGCCGGGGGAATTCTGTCCATTTTGTTCTGGGAGAAATTTACAAAGATTCCTTTGTGCATCAGCAAGTTGTTAGCTATGTTTTTTTTTTCTCATTCCTGAATATGTTTATGTAAATGCAAGCTGTCTTTGGGTGCAAAAAAGTAATCTTGAGAAATCTGAGCATTTGTTTAGGGAAATGCAAAATTTGAAGGTATAATGACAAGTAGTTCAGTAAAAATGTTTGAAATTATGGAAAGTGAATAAGAGATATTAGCCTCCACAGCAGCCACAATGCTTTAATGAATTATTACAATAGTGCATAATTTAATTTTATTTTAAAGGTAGTGAGTGCACTTTTTGAGTGCATTTTTTTTAGGGCTAAAAGTTAATGTTTTCTGAAAGCATACAGACGTTTTCATATGTGGAAGGGGAATAGAAATAAAAGAACAGACAATAGGTGTAAGTAGGAGCACAATATGTAACACACACGTTAGGACGAGTAACCTTAAATTTTAGAGTAGATTATGCCTGTGGGTGCAGCTGTTGACTTGGGGCAGTTGCTCCTATATGGAAGGTTAAACTTCATTTGCTGAAAATATGCATTGTTTTTTATGCTTGTTTTAAGTTATCAGGTGATGGGGGCATTTTAAACAAGTATTTTGTTTTTTTGTTTGAGAATTAATATTAAAGCAAAATGCTGGGGGTAATGTGACATACTTTCAAATGGAGATGAGAAAAAACAACTGTATAAAAGATCACCCTGACAAATAGTGCGTGCATGTAAGATAATAGTGGGAAATCCACATTAAAAAAAAAACTGTCATGTATAATAAGTGGGAACAGTAGCTCTTTATCATAATAGCTTCACTATTCATAGTTTTTTGGAATATAAATAGCCTTATAGATATAAACAAAAATGAAAAAGTATTGAATGATACTAAGAAATGAGGAGTGCAAGCTGCAGTGTTGCAGGAGGAACATTTGGAAAGAAATGAGAATGTGAATTTGACAAAGGATTTCAGGATGAATATTCAGTGGGATATCAGATTTAAGGGAAATCAATAATACCAATTGCCAGAGGGGCTCCAATAGTGATAGATGAGGGGAAAATACAATAATGGAAATTTTATGGTATTGAGGGGCTATTGGCAAGGGAGGAGGATTACACTGGTATGTATTTTTAATCCACTAAAACTGCAATTATGGAACTTAAGAAAATTTGGGGAGAAATCAGTTTTCAGCAGGTAATATTACTTACAGGTGGAGACTGGAACTCAATTTGCAATACTGAGGATGTATCAGGGGACCTAGAAGTGAAAATATAACAAAAGAGGGTAGATTTCTGAAGAAATATTTTCTATTGAAAATATTTGGTGTTGAAGACATGAATTCAGTAGTAGGAACTCTGGCAGAATTTACATATTATTCCCCAAGGTACAATAATTGGGTAGACTGGCTAGAAGTTATATTTCACTGGAACGTGTGCGTTTAATTGAAAGCTTCACAACACATCCAATAACTATTTCAAATCAAGAACTGATAATAATTAAGATAAAATGCAGGATAATAAAACAAAACTTGAGACACTTGTGCTTTCCCACCTACCAGTAAAAAGAGAGGAATTTAAGGAATGGGTAGTGGAAATTATTCGTGGGTTATTAGAAAAAATTTTTTCAGAAGGAATAGCTAATGATTTGGATAAAATGAAAATGGGAACTTTAAAAATAGGATAGAAATAAAAGAGAGATATGGTTAGGACATAATAGGAATTATTTAGAGGGGCTAGCAAATGTTAAGTTATAGGATCATAGGAGGTTACTAGTCTGTTAGCCCTGGGGCCTTTACAAGCCTAGCCAAGAGTTTATCCCCCCAAAAAAAACCTCAGTCAGCACCTGTTGCCCTTGTCAGTGAGGGACACAGGTGGAACCCGTGGGAGAAATGTGTGGTTACCCATTCACTTGAGGTGCTCTGTTTGACGTGTGTGTGGTTACCCATTCACTTGAGGTGCTCTGTTTGACGTGTGTGGAGAGTCTATTCCAGAGATGGGTCAGCCCCTGGGAGACAAACCGGTCTTTCTAGCAGGTTTTGTTGATGTCGCTCATTAGATTCAAGCCTTTTGAAGGGGTAGTGCGTGAGGAGTTAGATTTATGGATATGGAGCATCTCTAGTAGGACAGGGTCCGAGATTGCCTTTTAGGCGAGACACAGATCACCCCTGAGCAATCTGTACCATACCAAGTAGAGTGATAGTGATTTGAGCCTGTCTGCATTGGACAGATGTTGGAGGCCATGGATTCTCTTTGTGAGGTATTTCAGTGGCTTTCCTGTTGGTGCAGATCTTTGGAGAGTTACATCGCAAACAAGGCGTTATACTCAATTATTGGTCTAATGAGGGAGGAGTATAGAGCGGTAATAACCTCCTTTTTTCTGAATGCAATACATTTACTTATGAGATGAACCAAGTAAAAGGATTTTCTGACCACTGCCGCTACATGGTGGTCGAATGTGAGGTTGTAATCAACCTGAGTGCCCAGGTCTCTTACCACAAGTTGTGTGCTTAGGGGGTTGCCATTGATGTGGTAAACAGTAGGGGTCGTATTTTTGCCAAATGGTATGATGCATTTTTTTGCATTTAGCTTGAGGCCATGACTGGCAGCAGTCATTAGTTGCTATGAAACCCTCTTGCAGTATGTTAATATCATTTGGGGAGTAGATGACCGCACCCAACTTAGTCGTCCGCAGTCTTGGTCAGCTACAGGCCTTTTGTCTTTGCCTGGACCTCTGAGAAATAGATGCCAAACACTAGGTGTCCCAGGACAGATCCCTGGGGAACTCTGTGACAGGTCTGCTATTGAAGGTGGAGGTGCCCATTTTGACTTTGAGGGTCCTGTCAGTGAGCCAGTTGGCCATCCACTTGATGAGATAGGGATTTACTCCAAGTTGTGGCAGCTTTTTGATGATGCCTGAGTGGAGGATTTTGTCAAAGGCCTTGGCCAAGCCAAGTTAAGCTGTATGCACTGACTTTCCCTCATCTAGGGCCTTGGTGACATTCGCAGAGCAGTCAAGCAGGTTCAGCAGGCAAGATCTGCCCTTGCCGAATGCGAACTGGGTGGGGTCAAGTGCTTGGAGATTGCCTATGTCCTTGTTTATGAAATCAGTAATCATATGTACCGTGGCTTTACAAATCAGACTTGTCAAGCTAATGGGGCGATAGTTTCCTGGGTCAGTAGTAGCACCACCTTTGTGCAAGGGGATGACAATGGCAGTTCTCCACTCTGCTAGAATGAAGCCTGTACTTTAGGCTGTGGTTGAACAGGATGCTCAGTGGCGAAGCCAGTTCTTGCTGGAGATGGTGCAGAATACATCCTGGGATACTATCAGGTCCCATGGAAGCTGTGTTCTTTTCTTGTGTACTGCCTGTAATTTCTATGGAAATATGAGGTGCGGGACAAGTATTGGGGTTGTCGAAAGGGCCTTAGGAGGGGCAGGGGGGGTTGAAGTTAGCCAACCTGCAAGCAGATAGATTCAGTGCAAAGTCAACAGGATCAGTGTAAGTGATACTGTTAAGTACTAATTCGGAACAAACCTAGGTTTTGCCATGGACATTCCTGATGTAACTGAAGAATATTTTATGGTTTCCCTTTGTTTTGGAGGCTAGTTCCAATTCATAATTGGCCTTGGAGGTTTTCACTAGTGATCTAATTTGCTTGTTGAGGCTAAGGAGGTAGTTTTTCCAACTTGGAATTTGTTCCTTTTTACCCTTGGACAACAGTTTCTTCCTTTTGTTGTAAAGCCTGTTGATAGAGGAGGTCCACCAAACAGGTTTGTGTTTCCTTGAGGAGCAGGTTTTAGTTCTATTGGGTATGGCCGAGTCCATGCAGTTGTACAGGTGCTTGTATACTGCATTGACGTACTGTTCAGCATCCTCTGAAGGGGGTGGTGGTGTGAAGCTACAGATACCCTCCCTTAGGAGGGTGTAGTCAACTTTTGAGAAGTTTTATAGCTTGATTAAGAATAAGGAAAGTCTCACAGAGGAGCGACTGCAGAATGCTAAATAGAAAATAGTGGAGTATTGGGATAATGTGCATGACTTTAGAAAGATTAATGTTAAGGAGCATTTTATGCTGACAACTCTATGGTACAAAAACTTTTAGCTCAGTAGAAAGGGTTGCCACTAACTTGGCGACCTTATTACAATAAAAATAACCAAAAATCCTACAGTGATATTAGAGCTATTTTGGAAATTTTATGAAAAAATATATAAAGCAGACGAATGCAAAAACCAAGAAAGAGCACAAATGGAAATATTTGTACAATACTTAATGCCAAAATTAGCGGAAAATAAAGCCCAACAGATAGCTGAAATAGTTAAAACAGGAGGAAATTAAATAAATGGTGATGTATAATCAGTTTGACAGGGAAGTCCCTGGGAACACATGGTATTCTGTAAAAAATTGGAATTTAAGTGGGAAGAAAGTGATAAAGATCTGCAAGAATTTATTCAATAGTATTTTTAAAAGGAGATGAGAAGCATCAGCATCTTGGAAGAACGTTGTGGTAGCTGTATTACCCAAAGAGGGTAAAAAAACTGTCAGACCAAGTTTGTTATAGACCCATTTCAGTATTAAACCTTGATTATAAAGGGTTATATCTATAATAACTAAAAGAATGGCAAATGTATTGCTAAAATTGATAGATATCCAGAAAAGGACACCTCAGTGTTGTAAAACATCTTGAGACAGTTCAAAGTCTTTTTTTCAGAAAATAAAATTAATGAAAAATAAAACAAAGACTGTAGCCAAAATTGTGTACCCACTCATGACTCTTTCCAGCAATACCCATATTCATAGGGACATAATAAGATGAAGTATTTAGATGTATGGGTTAAAAAATGCTCCTGTTGTGGTATCTTAGTATATGTTGGAAGAGACTGAACAAAAGATAATACAAAAATTGAGAAACTGGAAGCTCTTGTTTATGGATATGGATTGTAAGATAGAAGCATTGAAAAAGTTTTTAGTCCCTTTTAGTTTTACATACAGGTCAGGCATATTTTTATCAACCAGTGGAAAAGTTGTGGACAATAACTAATAAGAGATAAATGAATTTATGTGGGAGGGAAAGAGGGCAAGTGTTAAATGGGCTAAGTTGATCCTCCCAATAGAATAAGGTGGTTTAGCATTACCTGATTTGAATGGTTATTTGTTTTAGAGCTACACATTTGAGGCTCATATACATAACACAAGCAGAAATTTATAAATCTAAGTGGAAAGGGACGTTGATGAAGCAGGGGAGAAATAACGAATGTGATTTTGGGTGCAGATACTGAAGGAGAGTAATAAACACCCTTTTGGAGGATTCTGTGTCATCCAGAGAGTCAGTTATAGCCCCAAGTTTGCAGTTGTCTGCTAACTTGGTCAGCCATAGACCTCGTGTACTTACCTGTACCTCTGAGAAGTATATGCCGAACAGGAAGAGTCCTAGGACTGAGCCCCGGAGAACGTCACTTGTAACCGGTTTAGAGTCAGACCTAGCTCCCGCAACTCTCACCATATGGGTTCTGTCCATGAGCCAGTTGGCAACCCATCTTGTGATGTAGGGGTTAATGTTCAGGCTGGTGAGCTTGTCTATAATACCAGAATGGGGAATGGTGTTGAAGGCTTTTACGAGGTCTAGGTAGGCTGTGTGTACCACCTTTCCCTCGTCTATAGCCTTGGTAACTGTCTCAAAGAAGTCCACCAGGTTTAGGAGGCATGATCTGCCCTTAACAAAGCCAAACTGGATAGGGTCCGGTGTTTGGAGGTCCCCAATGTCTCTGTTAATGAGTTCCATGATGATGTGCTCCATAGTCTTGCAGACCAAGCTAGTCAGGCTTATAGGGCGATAGTTCCCGGGGTCTGGTGTGGCTCCACCTTTGTGGAGTGGAATAACCATTGCTGTGCACCACTCTCTGGGTACGTAGCCTGTGGAGAGGCTGAGTTTGAACAGTGTGTTTAGGTGAGGGGTTAGTTCATCTTTCAGCTCATGTAGGACGCAGCCTGGGACAACGTCCAGTCCCATTGATGCTGTGTTTTTGGCTTTGGAGAGGGCTGTTTTAACCTTAGTGTCTGTGATTTCAGGGGCTCTACATTCTTCTGGTATGGTTATGGACCCTTTTGGGGGTGAGAGAGGGGTGAAGTTTGCGCTGAACCTGTCTGCCAGGATGTTGGCGATATTGGTCGGTTCAATTTATTTTGTGCCATTCTGCACTAACTCTGAGCAGATCTGAGCATTGCCACTTAGATTCTAGACATAGCTAAAGAATGCCTTGTGGTCATCATTGGAGTCCTTGGCAATTTTCTTTTGAAGCTCGCCTTGGATGATTTTTGAGGAATCATAGTTTCTTGCTGATACTGATCAGGGATGTCTTCCCTTTTTGGGATTTTACTCTTTTCTATACTAGTTTCCTCCTCCTATTGTATAGTTTGTTTATGGCAGGAGTCCACCAGACTTGTTTCCTTTTCTTGGAGGAGCGAGTCTTGGTTTTGCTTGGGATAGCACGATCCATGCATTCTTGTAGGTGCCCGGAGAATGCATTAGTAAAGGATTTTGCAGCTTGGACAGCGTTATCCTTTAGCATGGGGGCTTTGAAACTTTCCACCTTTGTCTTAAGTAACATGAAGTTTGCTTTTGAAAAGTTTTTCACGGTGGTTTCCTTGTCTGGGGGTGGGGGCAGAATGCGGATATCCGAAGTGATTTGTTTATGGTCTGATCTAACCAGCGAGGCGTTGACCTCTGGTGTGGAACATTGATCGCCCATGTTGGTGATGACCAGGTCCAATATGTTGTCACCGCTGGTGGGAGTGTTGACCAATTGATCCAGGGCATTTGAGTTTATAAATTCTAGGAAATGTTGGGCAAGGGAGTTAGTACTTGAGTAGTTCTCCCAGTTAATGTTTGGGTAATTGAAATCACCCAGTATTAGGGTGTTTGGTAGGACCTTTATGTTTTCCAGTGTTTCCAGAAATGCGGAATGGGGGTCCTGGGACATGGTAGGTGATCTGTAGCAAGCTACAATTTGAATTGCAGTTTTGCCCGTTGTTAGTTGCATGTGGATGATCTCTGAAGCATCGTGCTGTGCCACTAACCTGGAGGTGTGGGTATCCTTGATGAATATGGATACGCCCCCGCCTTTTGTATTTTGGTCCGGGTTCTGTGGCCGAAATGTATGGTATGAGTTGTAGCCTGGTAGTGCTGGGGTGCTGTCTGGAGCCTTAAACCAGGTTTCTGTTACTGCACATATGTTGATTTTCTCCATACTGAGGAGTGCCTCGAGTGCGTGCATTTTGAGGTTTAGACTTCTGGCATTGAATAGCATTACCCTCAGTTTTTTGTTACTTGTGCTATTTACTGTGGTGGGTTTGTCTTTTGAGCCTTGCCTAAAAAAGGCACTATGGGGGTGGCAAGAGCCCTGGCCAGTATTCGAAAGCCTAAGGGTGACAGGTGCAGACCGTCTCTAGTGAAGCAGCGTGGCTTGTTGAGCATGTCATCCCAGGTGGACAGACAATGTATCCCCTTTGAATGACCCCAGAAGGTTAGCCAATTGTTGAAATTGATATTTTTTTCTTTATACCGTGGTATCATTCTTGGTGAGGGCAGGATGCTACTCAGGGTCATACCAGCCTGAGCTACGTGATCAGGGAGCTCTTCCATGTCTCTTTTCATGTAGTCCAGGGAGGTATGGCTCAGGTCATTCACACTGACATGGACAATGACAGAGTCGTATTTGTACTTGTTTTGGAATGACCTGAGTGCTTGTGTTAAGTGGAGGATCCTGGCACCCGACAGTGGAGGATCCTGGCACCCGACAGGCAGCTAACAGTAACCTTCTCCTTATTCAGCCTAGTGAGTGGGACTTCGGTGTGCCTGACTATAGAGTAATCTATTACTAGTATGTTGGGTAAGTTATTTTGCCTTAAGGGCTGTGATTGCATGGCACACTGGTTTTGTGAAGTATGTGTTTCATGGTTTGTGTTGGGGGGTGGAGGTTGCTTGGATGTCTCTGTTGCTTTTGCAGATTTTTATTTAGAGCCTCCAAGTATGTTTTTCGTGTATTTATGTGTGTTTTTTGCTGGTGCTGGTTTAATGGGTCTGTGTGAGACTGGTGGTGTGATGCAAGTATTTCCCTTCTCCTCTTGACTGTCTGATCCAGTCTTTGGTTGAGAGAGCTTACCCTCCAGTTTGGCTGTATAATTGCATCTCTCGCATGTATTAGTGTTTGGTGGTAGGAGAAGAGGGTTCTCTGTGTACATGAGGCAGTTGTAACATTGCCTCAAAATGCCCAGATTCACCAGTTGGACTGGAGAGTACACCCGAAACTGCCCTTTGGACATGCCTGGATAGGTACAGTGAACTGTTTTACTGAATGGCTAGGTTTTGAGCAAGTGCCGGGCTGAGAAATGAATGGTTGAATGCTTAAGTTGAAAGTTTGTCTAGTTCCAAGGGACAAATTGAAGAGGAGACTTTATGGAGCTGGGAATAGTTATACCCTAACTAACCGGTGCAGCCTGGTGCACAAAACCAGGCAAATGCGGTTTTTATAGCAGGGAAATGAAAGAGATAGAAATTAGCCCAAAATGGCCAATAAACTACTAATTTCAGGGCTGAAACCACTCCTCCAGGGACAGATAGGCTGCTCAAAGCTCCCCTCTCTCACAGGTGAACAGAGAAACTTCCTTCTATCCAAATAAGGTATGGGCAAACACAGAGATTTATAACACAGCCCTGAATTCAGCACGAACCTGAAAACTGGACTATACTAGCTTAGAAAGGTGGGAAACAAGTACACACATATATATATATATATATATATATATATTTTTTTTTTTTTTTCCCAGAAAATAAAGCACATACAATAAAAAAAACACTTTAAATGCACAGAAAAGGATACTTACTGTTATATATCCTCAGATCAGAGTTGTAGTCAATGCCCCCAGTAATAAAGTTGGAAGAAACACAAATACAGTAAAAGCAGATGAATAAAGTGCAATTTTATATATATATATATATATGTGTATATATATATATATATATATATATGTAAAACAATAGAAAATGAACAAACTGATTTAAACAAGTTACCCAATTAACCAGAAAATAGCTCAAAAAATGAACCCTGTTCTTGCAGTTTTCAATTAGACAAGTTCTAAATGCGCACTTCTGCTACTAGGGTAGAGTGGGACCTTCTGTGCTCAGGTTTTACAGCCAAAACTAGATTAAGCAGGCCTAAATCTGGTCTATGCTACAGCAACAAGGTGCACCAATTTCAGAAAGAAACATTTCAAATAAGCAGGCACAATAAGCCTGTGACCAGAAATTCCCAGCTCAGAAGGGCAGAATCTAGCCTCTCCTCCCACAAGAGTGCAGACCACAAACCTTCTTAATGTAGAATAACTGGCCTGAAGCCCAAGTGCTTAAGCCAGAACTAATACACTTTTAGAATAGCAGACACTGAGCCTTCAATCAGCAATTCCCAGCTTAGAAGGATGTAAGCTACCTGTCCTGCTACAACAGTGCAGACCACAAACCTTCTTAATGTAAAATGACCTGTACGAAGCCGAAGTGCTTAAACCAGAAAACTTAGAATAACAGTTACAATTTAATTAGGCTACTACCAAGCAGTAATAAATGCAGCAGAATAAATAAAATTGAGTACTTTTAAGAAAATCAAAATAAAGTAGGAGGAAACACAAATACAGTAAAAGCAGATTAACAACAACAAAAAAAAGTTTTGCACTTTATTCAAGTGCAAGGAGAGAGGAAGGAAGAACCTAAGTGGGTTGGCCTTCTCAAATCTTCTCTCTGTATTAAGTAGAGTGAACACTAGACTCAGAATATGATCTCACTGTACTCGTTTAAGTGAGCAAATGAGATAGACCCAGGAGGAGTGTTCTAATACAGACTTACAGGAGGGGCAGGCAATTCCAGAGCTACCAACACCAAGACAAGAATAGTAAGGTGGGTGGGGAACTAAATCTAGAGAGACACACACAGCACACTATTCAATGAAACATACAATTGGATAACAGAAAAAATGAAATACAGTACTTTTAAAACTGCAAGTTTGTACTTAACAGAAGACTAAAATACACTACTGCAAGTTTACACTTAACTTCAGCTTCTAATGCAGGTGATTGTAGCCAACCAAGTCTCTCAGAAGTTGAGCATAAAATGAATTCTCAAACTTCGTGGCTAGCACTTGAAGTACAGAGGAAGTCCTCTAGGCTATTAAATATCAGCTAACAAAGAAGTGAGAAGACCACCACCCCCTCCTATAGCAGATTGACACACAGCACATTAGTTGGCAGATTAAAAAAAAATCCCTACAAAGTACTTTGTCAGAAATATTTGGGGGGGGGCTTTAACTAAGGAAATGTTTGAGCTGGGAACACAGGATCTGAATTGCCTAGAGACATGAAGACTTTATTAAATTTAATTAATTTGTCTGCCAAAAAAATCAATTACTAGAAATTGGAAATCAGAATCTAAACCAACTGTATTTGAAGTACTGAATATTGTAAAATTGATAAAAGAAGTGGAAGATGAATCTTTATAAAAGAGAAGGAGCAAATTACATAGAAATAAATTGAATTTGTGGTAACAATAATCACTGAATAATTAGGAGGAGTAGTAATGTATAAGGAAAAGCAGGAACTGAGTGTTATATGTTGGACTGAATGACATTTGCTAAAAATAAAGAAAACGTCTAATGTGTTTAAATGGGAAAAAAATGTTCATATGGTTTGTTTTTCTGTTAATGTGTGTGTGTTTATGTCTTAAGTGATATTTTAACAAAGGTGTTTAGAAAATGAAATATGGCCTTTGTCTAAGTTCATGGTGATACATTTTGCATGGCAGAGGAGGGCTTTGTCTGTTCTATGTCCACCCCTAATGTTATGCCAGACATTACATTATATTATGTATATAGTAGGATATTCTGTGAAATAATCTTTCCATGATTTTATCGAGTTACTTGGATAAAAGATTTAAGAGTGAAATAGTCTTTCCATGTTTTTATTAAGTAACTTAGATAAAAGGTGCAAAAGTGAAATAGGTCTGTAATTCGCAAATTTCTGTCTTCTCCGTTTATTCATTATGATTATGGTTTATTTCCCAGAGTAGGAGACATGATCCAAGACATAGGAGTAACAATGTATTTAACCTTAAACTGCTTTAGTTTTGAGTGAACTCATCAGTAGATGCATTGTCTCTGATTTCCTTCCTTAGCAGTTAGTTAACCAACTTAACACTAACAATAAACATTTTTTTTTCTTGAAAAAAGGGTAAGGCTGTGAACCTTTCTAAGACATTGGTTAAAGTTGGTCAGTTGAATCACTTGTGATGTCAACGCAGAAGAAGTTGTTCAATTGCAGCTTCCCCTGAAGGACCTATTTCTGGTAGTGACTTGTATTACTTCTTTAATTTACTTTGATCAGGTGGACAATCCATTTCCAGAAGATATTGGAGTTTGTAAGAACTTTTTTTCCTGACTGTTGCTACAAGACTGCTGTTTTCTTTCCATGGCAAACATGATGCATCTGTTTAAAGTTGTCTGTTATGTAGAATGTCTTACTGTAGCAGTTGATGTGCTTTTATAACATTTCCAATTAATTGCTGTGTTTTTTAACTATATTAGATCCCTGGTCGGCCATTGAGAGCCAAATATTTTAGTGCATTGTGAGTATACAGGTTAGTGAAGTGCTGTTTAGCATTGTCAGTAAATTGCAATTTCAGAATTGACCTCCACTTTGAATTAATGAAACCTGGGATGTAGTCACTAAGCATATGTGCCATGACTTTTAAGGCAACATTGTCAAGTTGTATTACAAATACACATTCTGGAATATTAGTGTTTCCAAGAGAGAGGTCATTTCACTTTAAAAATGTTTATGATTTGAAAAAAAAATTACATTAAATTACATTGGTTCTAGATGATTATCACTGTTGGAGACACCCTGACCCCATGTGCAAAAAAGGGAAAAAGGGGTTATTGAGGGAGGAACATTGCTTTTTTTTTGCTTTTCCAAATCTTTGGCTTTTGCAGCTAGTCCTAGCTCCATTCTCTGGTGAAATCTGTTAAGTTGAAGACAAGTTGGATTGGTAATGCACATAGCATGTTTGTTTTGAATAGGTTTCCAGACAGACTGTGATCAATTCCCTTGCTACATGGAGGAAATCAGCTTTCTTTCTGAAGAATTTCTGTCTTTTGTCATATTGTATATTTATTGGTGACCCCACCTCTGTCCATTCTGCAGAGAAAGCATTCCGAGAGACCCACTTCCTTGTCAAAAATGTAAGGCTTTAGCCAGATAGACACTTCATAGTGGGGTTTGGCTTTATTGGCTTGATTAGCAATGACTTATAAGAAGTAAATACAGGTGGTTCCTCACAATTCAACTGTAATCCTTTCTGGAAAAGCAGTTGAATTGCGAGATGCCATTTTCCATACAAATGTTGGAAATAGTATAATTTGTTTCTGGCCCAAACAAAATGAAAAAATTCACTGAAAAATTTAAAACAAATTGTAGCTCACCATGATTTGAAGTGTAGAACATCTCTTAAATGGAGGATAGGATGTGGAGGAGGGATGGAAGGAGGAATGGAAGACTACTGTACATTCCTAAAACTATGGATCACATGGTCACATACAAATTTATTTAATGTTAAAATCCATATAAGAATTCAGGCTAATATGTTTCCTGTCCAGCTAAAATGCATGCTCATTACATCGTTGTGCGATAGCAGTTATGAAATTATTATGATTATTGTTTCATTTAGTTCACTTTAATGTGATATAAATTATAACTTAAAGGACAACAATAGCATTCTATTATTAAATGCTCAACTTCTCTGTCTTTTTTTCTCCCTCTTTACTGTCCCTGCTGTGAATAAACAAAAATACAGCATTTAAATATTTTAAATTGACTGTTTCTCTCCACTAGAACAGTACCTTACTGTACTGTGGTGGTTTCACTTTCAAAAAACGTTTGTCCCGCCCTTGCCGCAGTCTTCAGTTCACTGATGTCATCAAGGCCACTGAATGCAGGTACTTTTCTGGCCATTTCCTTCCCCAAACTGACATCACTGCTATCCTTAAAACCCACCCATGCTGTGATGTCACAGCTCCCCTGGTCCTTACCCTACCCATACAGAAAGTAAAGACTTTAACAAGGAAACAGTACATGAGTCAAGTCTCCTGCTGTGAGCTGTCAATCACAGCAAGTAACAGCTCAAATTACCCTTAGCACTTTGACAGCTAGGGAAGTTAGGTGCAAAGGGGCATGGGAGATGAATCAAACTAGTACAATTCAGGCTTCACAAAAGACTGCAGTTTAGCCATTCTAAAAAAAAAGCAGCAGTAAAAAGCACTTTGAAAGTTTGTTCTGTGGCATTTGCACTGTTTGTGTTTTAAGTAGCCACTGAACGGCATGTAATGTTACTTAAAACTGACTGAAAGACAGCAGTGTATGCATGAAAAATCCATGCAGCGACAGGGGCTTTAGAAAGAAAGAAGCCTGCATGATGTACTTTTTTACAGACAAGCACTGCATTGTAGGATACTTAAGAGGCAGACTAAACAATCAGAATTACTTCAAGATGCCAAACACCATGTGGTCAGACTGAGAAATTACATATAAAAATATTTAAAAACCTGTAAATAGTCCCAGAGTGATGCTAAAATGTGGGAAACACTAAATCATGATGAAATAAACATGTTTTTCGAGTCTGTGGGTGCGGTTCTCCTTTAAAACATCTTGCAACAGTTTCCTAGCCATACCCCCAAAAGAAGTGGCACACACTGCAGTGTATACTGGTATGTCTGTTGTTTTAATCCCTCTCCAGGACATTGCTCAGTGGTTCCCCAACTTGGCTCATTCATTCAGGTGAGTCAGCATCATACACTTGTACCCATTCTTTCTGCCCTGCCCCACCAGTGTCCATGCCAAAAACTGAACATGAGTTACTATATTTACAGAGTCCACTTAGTCTTTAGTTGTTGGAAGGGGAGTCTTCTTCACCCTGTCTTACCTGTTCTCTCTTTTCACCTACACCTGACAAAAAACAGAATTTGTCCAGGGTGACGTGTCTCTTCTTCTTTTTTAGGATGGTCTTGAAGTGGTGCATGATTGTGTTGTCAAACAAGTCCATCATCCTGTTTACATCACCTGTGTTGGGTGCCAATCCAAGACTGTAGCTTGCACCTTCTCCCAGTTGGATAAAAGAAAATATCTTTATTGCAAGCTGTTGGCATAGGTCCTTTTTCCTTGGCATCCTCATCTTCCAAAGAAATTTCCCTTTCTTTTTCTTTGAAGTGCTCATTACAAAGTGCTGTAGGTTCCTCCATTGTGAGTTTGTCATCATGATCTTGTAGCAGTTCCTCCACATCTGCCTCATCCACCTCCCCAATGTCGAGGTTCTCTGGTGTGGAAACGATTTCTTGCAGCACTTCAGCTGCTTCATCCACAGTTTCACCCCAGGAAAAGGAAGGAACCAGTTTCCTCCAGGCTGCACAAAGTGCTTTCTGTGACACTCCATCCCAGGCACTTTTGATGAATGATATGGTATGAAGAATGTTGAACTCAGTCTTTCAGAATTCTTTCAATGTTTTATCTGAAGAATGGGTCACATTGTAGACCCTAAAGAAGAGTACTTTTGTGTAGAGCTTCTTGAAGCAGGCATTGACTTGTTGATCCATAGGTTGAATGAGAGAAGTTGTGTCTGGAGGCAGGAACTGAACCTTGATGAAATCTTAGTCTATCTGAAAAATGTCCTCTAACTCTTGTGGGTGGGCAGAGGCATTGTCCAGACACAGAAGAGCTTTCATTGGCAAATTGTTCTCTGCCAGGTACTTCTTGACACTTGGAGCAAACTCCTGGAAAATGTAATCCTTGAAAACTGACTGGTCTATCCAAGCTTTGGTGTTTGAATTCCACATTACAGGTAGTTTTGATTTTATAATCTTTTTTCCAATGCATCTTGGGTTTCCTGAGTGGTACACTAACAGAGGCTTCAGCTTGAAGTCTCCACTGACATTTGCTGCAAGGAGGAGTGTGAGCCTATCTTTCATGGGCTTGTGACATGGAATCCTAGCTTCCTCTTGATTATGTAAGTCCTGCTTGGCAACCTCTTCCAGAAAAGCTCTGTTTCATCACAATTAAAAAATCTGTTCTGGCAGATAGCCTTCTGTCTCTATTAATTCTTCAAATTCTTTGACAAATTTCTGTGTACCTTCTTTTTCAGACTAGCTGCCTCTCCTTGTCTCAGAACACTGTAGATGCCACTTTTTCTTTTAAATCTGTGGAACCATCCCCTATTTGCTTTTAATTCCTCTGTTTGCTGTGAGCTACTTCCTGGAGTTTTTTTTTTTGAAAGTCAGAGATGAGCTTAGCTACCTTACAGATCATGGTCTGAGTTATTGGATTTCCCTTCATCTGCCTCTCTTGGATCCAGACAAGAAGCACCTTCTCCATATCTTCATGAATTGTTTTTCTTTTTCTCCAACATCTTTGTTGCTCCTTTTGACTCCTTGGCACCCATGGTGCTGTCTGTATTTTTCCAAAATGTTAAGATGGTAGACCTAAGTATGCCATACTGTTTTGTTATTCATCCTATTTTACCTCCTCTCTCAATTTTACCCACAATTTCTTTCTTTTTTTCAATGCTCAGCCACTTATTATTCCTGCCAGCATCACTCTTCTTTGTCCACATTTCTTCACTTCTTTGCAACAGTTAAAAGAAACAACTGCACTACATAAACAACATAACAACAACAGGGAACAATGAACATCTTTTCAGCATAATTTCTGGGTCAAATTGCAAGATGCCAGTTGAATTGCAGGATGCCCAGGTGGCTGAAAGCGTGGTTGAATTGTGAAATGGTCGAGTTGCGAGGTGCTTGAATTGTCCGGTACCACACCTGTAGTCAGTTGGCATTCATAAGCTATGTATCTACAACACTTGTATGTCCTTAAGGAATTATTTGTATATTTTCCAAGGGCTTCCTTCAGAGGAGGTTTTAAGTCTTCCATAGTGGAATTCTAGTATGTTTGGATCTTTTAGATGGTTTTTGCTTATGTGGCTTTTCTGTGTGACATTTGTTATTTGTTGTTTTGTGACTTCATAGTTTTTGATGGTTATCCAACTTTGCAGATCAAGTATTTAATTCCCCTGCTTCTCGTATTCACATGAATTATTGTAATATCTTTGTATATCACAGTACTTTGATAACTGAAGAACAGAGTTGCTTCATTTGTGGAGCTAGCTTACCTTGATTGTGGATTAGGGTGCATATCTCCAAGCTATCTCTATAGTCTTGAGTCTTAGATGGTGCAGTTTCTGAGGAACATGGGTTGACAACTTTTACAACTTTGATTCTTACTTAAACTTGACCTCAGTTTGTCTAGACCTTATTTTATTGTGATATAGATGATAAAAGATAGTGATGATAATGACAGGTTGATGAACAATGTCTTGCAAGCATATGGTGCCTACTGCATGTGTACTGAATATCAGTTGAGAGGACACTGTTTTGTGGTAGAGAAGTAACAGTTCAAGCCAGGGAAAGCAGTGATTATGTGTAACAGTCCTTCCTTAACATGGAAATAATATTTTATCCTATAGCAGTAATGATTAATAGCTGTCTGGGTTGGGTAGTTCTGTTATGTGAGATGGCAGGAGGTTACAGTAGGAAGGCTGGCAGACTGCTTGTGGGAGGGTGGCTGAGAAGAAGAGATCTTTTAGCTGTTCAGTGAGATACCACGCAGGAAACAGTATATGATGGCCAAGAATTATGTAAATGTTGCTTTCGTGTTTAAAACTTGTTCCTGGTTGTCTCTAGAAAATATCGAGATGAGCAGCATTGGAGTACTGTTTACCTGTGCATTTTGCTGTGGTGAGTAATCAGAGGTTATGATATTGTATTACATAATTAAACTTGGTACTAAAACAAAAGTAAGGGTAATAATCTGTAGAATAACCTCTAAGCTTCAAACATTTTCATATTTTCTGTCTTTAAGTAAGCAGGAGGAAAGATTAACGGATTTACAGTCAAGATTTTATGGGTGGTTGAGGAAAAGCTAAGGGATAAAATGGAGAAAGTAAAGCAAGAGACAGAAGTGCTATTAAGTAAATATGAATTTATAAGAGTCACTAAATGATAATTTTGCAATGACTGTAGAGTGCAGTGGAGCAATATAGTAAGGGAGGTGGGTACTCGAACTGTGATATGAAATTGATGATCAAGCAGGAAAGGCTGATTGTGGAAAATTTCTGGTAAGACCTTTAAAGATACTTTTTTCACAGTAAAATTAATAAAAGTAGATTCTCAAATTGCCGATCATATTGTGGAGGTTAAAGAATGAGAGAGAGAAATGGTGGCACCAGTAATCTCCCATATAAACGTTATTGAAGAATTAAAGAAAGAGAACATCATGTTAAAAGATAAGTCCAAGTTTGTGCTTCTGGTTCTGGAAATGTTAAAAGGGAGACAAAGTTGACATGGAAAATAGTGGTCTAAGGAAAAGTATTTGAATTATTGGAGGGCTGGGAAGAAGGTAGAAGGCCATGACTTTCTGTCTTAGTGCAGAGAAAGTTGGCAGAATGGATTGGTTTATATGCTACTCAAATAAAGGGTAAGTGAGGTTATAGATTTTTGTACTAAGCACCGTGGGAAGTAAGTATCCAAACCACAGTGTAGTGAGCTTAAAAAACAAATGTTTTCTTTGCTGTAGACTATTCGTAGTCATAGTATGGACCTGCAGTGTTCATTAATGAAACAAAAAATGTGTGTCGGGATGCAAAGGGGATTATAAATACTGTAGTAGTATATTAATGTGTCTTGGAAGGAATACAGTGATGTTTGTTTTAAGGGATATAGTCAGAGTTTAGTAACTTGGATTGTGAATGTTTTAACCAATTCTTTAAAAAATAGAATTTTCACACATTTAAAAGGAATTAGTATATGGATGGTAACCTTGCAAGAGATGCATCTCAAAGTTGCAGAACATGATTTGCTGACTAAAAGGTGTTGGACATGAGCAGCAGCCTTCTTGTTTAGAGGAACTACAAAAATAAGGGTATATAACTGATTTCAAGATAGTACCTACTTAGGCTTGAATATTTGTTAATAGATGTTCAAGGATGTTATATGGAAATTGGTTACTTGCATGCATGTATGGTGACAGTGTGTATATTTCACAGAGTGTACACAACTGGAACCTCAGGAGATGATGGAGTACGGTAGCATTCCAAGAGAGACTTGTGATTGACATAAAAGATTGGGATAATGTGACTAGTTTGGTTGAGGATAGACGAGGAGCCCCAGATGAGGAGACATTTTAGAATTTACATAAAAGTCACTTTAAGTTTTTTGCAGTTTATGTATTACTACAGTCAAATATTGGATATATATGATGATTTGTAAAGATGGTGCATGCTTATTTAATTAAAGAGTTTAAACGTGTACCCTGTAATAGTATCAGATCATATTTTACTAGAACGTGATATGCATATCATGATGTCTTCAGATGTGGGGAAGCATTAGAGATGTCCCTACATAAGTCTGAAGCTATTGGTTGGCATATGGACTTGATGCAACCTAACTACGGTCTTTTAAGATGAGATAAATGGAAACTGATGTGAGAGTGGAATCAGTTTGAGTTGGTATCAAAGATGAGGATAAAACAATATACAGACCATTTAATACAAAACTCTAAATTAACTTTGAATAAGTGGGACAAAAGGTAAGGCAATTTACAGAAAAAAATATTGGGATAAGAAAATGCTAAGGGATGAAATAGAGAACTTGAAGCAAGAAAATAAAAGGGCTGTTACATTAAAATATGAATTTTTGAAATATTTTTGCAAGTCTCCATTCTCTCAAAGTGTTGGTGGTAAGACTGTGTCATCAGAGGGTGCAGGGGATTATTGCAGGATGTGAAAGTGAAGAAGGCTTGCAGTATAGGAGGGCTTGTGTGACGATAACTGAATATTTTAGGCAACATTATCTGTAGTTGTATGTACTAGAAATGAAATGGGCAAAAGGGGATAAAATAAGATAATTTTTGCATGCTGTGAGATTACCTAGGCTAACTCAGGAGGAGGCTAGTAAGGTACTAAAGTCCATAGTGTTGTAATATTTAAAAGATACATTTAAGAGTCAGGTAAAAGGTAAAATGCTGACTAGTGATGGTCTTCCACCTGAATTTTCAAGGTTTCAGTCAGAAGATGTCTTATCTAGGTTTGCATCTTGTACTGAAAAGTAAGCAGATCCCAAGGTCATAGCAAGAGGCAGTTGTGACATTGATACTAAAGGAAGTTAAGTCTCCAAGCATACCATCATAATTTAGGCCAACATCATTGCTAAAACATGATTGTGAGTTATTTACAGTTGCTTTATTGAAAATGGTACTTAGGGTAATACCAAAAACATGACTGAGTTATTTACAGTTGCTTTAGTGAAAATGATACTTGGGGTAATACCACACATAGCTAGTAGGTAGTGGCTGACGTGTATTAGTTTGTGGTAAGCAAGCATTTGATAATATACTAGACTGCACTGCTGATGCAGAATGCTCAGAAGGTGCAGAAACCATTATGCTTGCTAGCTGATAGGTAAGCAGTGGAAGACAATTTGCAGTAATGAAGAACAGTGGACTCCACAGGTTTTATCTGCATATAGCTAATGTGTCATTCTGAAGGAGAATTGGAGGAGTGAATGTTTTCTGTCAACAGTCAGTGTGAAGTCAGTATGACAGGTTTTGAACCTTAGTTTGTAACTGCTGACATTTTGCACAGCTCTCCTCAAATCTGGAGAGGTCAGACTGACACTGTGGTGCATTGTGGGATAGATGAAAGGAGGTCTTTGCCGACCAAGGAAGGTTTTACTTGATGAGTTGTTCTAATGTTTTCTGGCCTCAGCCTTGTTGTTAAAAAGGACAGACCTGTTTACCAAATTTGGCACTGTGGTAGGTATGTATTTTTTCTGTTTATGACCATTTGACAATGTGTACAGTTCACTGTAATGCAGCAAGTTAAAGGACCAGGTGGTAGATTATCAGACTGAAGTGAAAAACAGACCATGTTGTAATAATAGCATTATGGGAAAGCAATGGGTTATGTTTCTCTTAAAGTGAATCAACCTTTGAGGCTGATGTGCTCTATTGTATATTGTGCTGCATTTTATGTTCATGGTTGAATTAATTAGTTGTTAATAACACTTAGTCATGACTTATTACTTCAAAGTGTCTCAGCTGCACACCTGAAACATTTAGCGGTGGTGCAGCGGTTAGCGTTGTCATCTCACAGCAAGAGGTTCTCCGGTTTGATTCTCGGCTGGAGCACCTTCTGTGTGGAGTCTGCATGTCCTCCCTGCGGTCGAATGACTTTTAAAGACATGCAGATAGGTGCGTGCGTGAATGGGTGTTGGGTTGGCACCTCAGCACCATAAAAATTCACTGCCAATCATTAGTGGACCGGAGTTCCGCTGTGGCGACCCTTAACCGGGAAAAGCCGAAAGACATTAGTTTTAGTTTACTGTGGGGCCTGGTTTAAGTCCTAGCTGAAGCATTTTTGTCTGTGGTAGAAAGGTGTGTGTGTGTATGGTACTTGAGTACATGTATCATATTTCTGACAAACTGCAACATTTCCTTGTGTACTAGTAGAAACAAAGTAGTTTTTTTCATTGCTTGATAATAGGCAATTTTAAATATGGCTATTCAAACCTGTTGAGCAGCTGATTTTACTATGATTTGACAACACATTTACTGGTATATTGAAGTATGAACATCATTGTTAGCATATATGCTAAGTATAGCTGTATCAGTTAAGCATAAGCCATAAAGAACAACACAATCACTTTCTGAAATACGAAACATCCTGAACTTTGTTTCTCTTGTTAACAGGTTGTGTATCTTTTGGGTTCCAAGAATTCAACAGAAATGGAAAATTTCATTCTTTATGAGGAAATTGGCAGAGGTAGCAAATCTGTTGTTTATAAAGGCAGACGGAAAGGCACCATCAATTTTGTTGCCATTCTTTGCATTGATAAGTCTAAAAGAGCTGAAATAACAAACTGGGTAAGTCTTTAAGATTATTTATAGATGTAAACGGTCTTAAAATATTAAATGACAAGGACTGAGATCAGCAAAGAACATTCTGTATGAATCTTTGCTCTTTATAATTACGAAAACTTCTGCATCGGCTTCTATTCCAAGGTTTTTAGCCCTGTAAGATCATATTTCATATTGTCATAATGTAAGTAATTTGTGGTACTTAATATTCCTTTTTTTGTTGAGATGAGGAAAACAACATACAGAGCTGCCAGAATATGGTGTGTCTGAAGATGCTATTCTTTTTCTAGGAATTGGTGGTGCACTCGCACGTGTGTGCGCGTGTGTGTCTGTGTGCGCGTGTGTGTCTGTGTGGAGTATTTGCTGTTAACAGAGATGACTCTTTATGGTGGCTTGGTTAGTCTCATTTCTGCTTTCTGATAATACATGAGTTTATTATTTATTTATTTTTAATCCACAAGTTCTATAATAAAAGGAAAAAAAACTCATTGCATGCAAAATAATAAACCTAACTCTTAAGAAACCCAAAACACTCTTGATAAACAAAGTTAGATAGGAGGTAAAAATAGTCACCCAGTTGAAAGATGACCACAGTACTTTGTTAAAAACTTTTTAGTGCCCAGCACTGTGCAGATCTAATGGTAAATTATATCACATATTCTGACCCAGAGGACATAGCTAAGCTTCTGTCTGACTGAATCAGCTTTGACTTCACCCTCTCTCCTCTCCAATATTCTTAGATCAAATACCTACACCCCCCCTGCTCGAATCTCCCAAGAAAAAGTATTCAAGGCACTGGCTAAGGCCAAGCACACTACATCTATGGGTCTGGATAACATACCCGAATGTGTACTAGTTAGTCTGAAACACGACTCATCAGACACCCCTACAGAGGCTTTGGACAGAATTAATGGAGGACAGCAACAGTCATTCCCTTGAACATAGGTGTAGCTTCAATGAACATAGGTAATTACAGGCCCATAAGCCTGATATGTCTTATCTGTAAGGCTGTGCAAAGCATTATTATGGAACTATTAAATAGGGATATAGGTAACCTACAAACTCTCGACCCAACCCAG
Source organism: Protopterus annectens (assembly GCF_019279795.1). NCBI lineage: Eukaryota > Metazoa > Chordata > Ceratodontiformes > Protopteridae > Protopterus > Protopterus annectens. Next base: position 247,404,277 of record NC_056731.1, read on the forward strand.
TTTGGATTAGTCAAGGGCAGGTTCTGCCACCTTAACCTGGACAAGTTCTTCAGGAAAAAGTCAGTGATGCAATGGATTAGTGCACACTGTATATCTGGACCTTGCGTAGATGTTCAACATCATTCCACACTCAGGCATTGTAGATAAACCATCCTGGCTAAATGGTACCCCCTTATATAACTGGTTGGCAGCAAACTGGCTCAGTAACAGAACCGAAGATGTAAGGCTGGGCAGTTCTACCTTCTCCAATAGACCTGTCACTAGTGGAGCACCCTGGGGTTCATTCCTTGAACCACTTCACTTTGACATTTACTACTCTGAGGTCAAAGTTAATGTTGAGGGTTTGTGTCTGGCCAAGTTTGCAGATGACTGCAAAATGTTGTAAACTTCCCTGAGGACACCAGCATCCTAGAAGAGGTCCTGTCCCAAACAAATAGTTGGTGTCAAAACCATGGTCTAAAACTTGATCCAAGAAATGTGTAATCATGTTCTTTCGCAAGCGTGACTCCACTTCTGACTTATAGTAACAATAAACCTCTGACTTATAGTAACAATAAACCTCTGAACACTGAGCCCCTTGTTGGATACCTGAGAACCTATGTCAGCAATGAGCTGCTCTTTGATCATGTCCAAATACTTATCACAACTAGGAATGACTAGAGTGCTGTCACTATATAAAAAAAAAAAAAAAAAAAAAGAAACTAGCATAAATCATAAAAACTATACAGAGTATCTCAAAGCCTTGTCTGTCTCCTTCATATCATACAGACTATTGAGAGGTGACCTCTGCCTAAAGTATAGAGCATCAGCAGATCCTGTTCTGTCACACCTATTGCACATCCTCAGCTCCAGTGGTGTTATAAACACCTGCTTAAGGGACCTTAGTCTTTTTTTACAAAATGAATAGAACATGCTGGAGGGATAGATATGCATCACAGAGATTACCACTCCTATGGGACCATCTTCCACTCAGCATAAAGCAGAGTACTTCAGTTACTCTTTTTAAACGTAATTTGGATGAATGGATGGGTAACCACAGATTTAACCCCATCCCTTTTTAACACCCTATTCCTTCATGGATATAGGAAATCTGTAACTAACCCAACATATACTTTTTCGGGTGGCACAGTGACGTAGCGGATAGCGTTACTGCCTCACAGCAAGAGGTTCTCCATTTCGATTTTCACTGAGGTGCCTTCTGTGCAGAGTCTGCTTATCCTCCTTGTGTTCATATGGGTTTCCTCTGTGTGCTTCAGTTTCCTCTCAGACTCCAAAAGCATGCAGTAGGTGGATTGGACACTCTAAACTAGCCATAGTTGTGTGTGTGCATGTGAGAGTGTGTGGTATGGAAGAACAGCTGCAGCAGGGATAGCCATCCGGTGGTGTGAACCGTGGCTCTAGATGACTGTCAGTGTTGAGGTGGCACCCCGACCCCCTGTGCAGAAAATGAGAAAAGGGGCTGTGGCTGGATACTTGTTAAGCCAAATTTTAGATATTCATACTATAAAATATAAGGGCTAGTAATTACCATGGGAATGCATGTCTAGGCTTCTTAAGATCTTCACAGATCAGTAGCTTAGGAAGTACCTATGCTTCTATGAACCTAAGAGCATTATAGTTGTTTATAGAAGTACTTTTGAAATTAAAACGTTATGATTTTAACATTGGTGAGTGAAGGCATAACACTGTCTTACAAAACAAAGTAGTTGCAAACCCTGGAATTGATGAAAACCAGGGCAGAGATTTAAACTTATTCTGGATGTTGTTAATTGAGGGTAGTCGGAGAGCTCGATGAACACTGTCGAAGCAATCCTTATTGAGATGCATGTGTTGAAACCGTGCACTACGAGCATGCAGAATTGTGAAGTAACACACAACAACAAAATGCATGGATACTAACCAGCACACACACACTCATCCACATACATTATATGTACAACACTTGTGGACTGTTCATCCCCACTGTCCCATGAGGGGTTATGCAGTATTACCTTTTTTTTTTTTTTTTAACGAATATTTTATTGAGAGTTCATACAAGGCAATTCTTAAGAACATGTCTAAAAAACTTTTCAGCTATGGTAACAACATCACTTTAAATAACATAAAGTGTGATATAAACTATGACAGTCCTACTGTAGTATAAATTATCACACTGCAAAAACAAAATTGCGTTTCTCTTAGGAATCACCTTGATATAATATAATTAAATGTTGCTGACTTAAGAGGGAATTTTAAAGTATGCCCACATGCCGTACTATTCTTGATCTGTTGTAGCCATGGTAGCTATTTATTTGTGTACCATTGCTCCTGTCTTCCTCTCACAGATAATAATTCAACATTGGAAAGCTGCTCCATCAAACTGCATAATTCTTCCTTTCGGGGGGGTCCCTTTTGTTCAGTTTGTAGCTATCACATTCTTGGGTTGCAGTAAAAATATCCATAAGAAGTGCTTGTTCCTGGTTAAGCAAGTACCCCCCTCTTCTGGGATAGCTAACAGGAATTTCGCTGCATACAGTTATATCCTGTCTGACCTATCTGGTCAAAGGGTATGCAGGTATTAATATATCTTTGCCCTATAGTCTGTCAGTTTAAAACATTCCCAAAAAATATGATCTATATCCCTCAAAATATTTGCTACAGTCACTGAGATGATCGAAAGCATGTCATAATCTATTCTGTGTATAAAAATATTTATGTAGCTCCATATGAATATTCTAAATGTTCCAGACTGTATAGCATATTTCAGTAACCAGTATATCCTATGCCAGTGTTAAGCATAGACCCATTCCTAGAACTTTGTGTCAGACGGTCTTTAAATTATTTTGACCAATTCCTTTGCAGAGTCCAACATGGACAACTTGCTGTCTAACCTATTGGGTTGCTAGTCAGGTTCCCTGGCCTTCATCAGAAGCTTTTCCCATTCTGGACTTCGATCCTGGTTTTGTGGGAGTTTTACTCCCAACTCTGTATATTTTACTTAGACTCCTGTATGTTAGATAGTCCGTATTTTTCAAATTGTACCGTTGCTGACATCTGTGCTGTCACAAATTGTATTAGGTGATTTCATTCTGCTGTTTCCAGGAATAGATTAGCCATTGTATGAGGTATTTTCACATACCTATCTGCATTTTTCTGTAAGGCCTATTTAAACACATCCAAAAAAAAGTCTTAAAAAGAACAAGATTTCCTTCTCCTTAAACTAGAAAACAGTTTTGGAGTCCTGTGCTACTGAAGCCAGTGTCGAAACCAAAAACTCTTTTCACATGTGGATAATATCTTATGCCTGACAGAGAAAGAAAAAAATTCAGCTGGATCATTTTTCAGTAAAATTGTTGGTCTGGTAAATACAGTCCTCCCCACTCCCTTGGAAGCAAAGATTCCTTTCAGACTATTATTGGCTTCTCTGCTCACCACGTAAAAGAAGATAAGGGAATTTCTTAGCTACTGAAAAAGACTTTTTCTTGGGGGCAGAGGGAAATCCTAATAGATGTACAACAAAACTTGTGTAATATACAGTTCTGTTGCCAATAACTTCTGGCCAAGGTCCAGTTCTAACATCCTCCATCTACTTGCATAATAAACAGTGTATTTCACCTGTAACCTTTTGCATGAAATCAGTGTCCTCCAGTGCCGGGCCAAATATTTATTCATGTTTGTTTGTAGATTGGAGTTACAATTCACAGCCATGGCTTGAGTCTTAGAAACAGTTATTTTGTAACCAGACAGTTAATTGAAACTGTCCAGGATCTAGAGTAATCCTTCCAAATCCCTCTTTGGGTCCCATAAATGCACTAGCAAGTCCTCCTGCATATAAGGTCTTTTCATCTGCAGGCCACCTAGTATGAACCCTCGCGTATCGGAGTTCCTTGGCACTATAACCAAGGACAGCAAATAGACTGCATACAGTCTTCTGCATCCCTGCTATGTACCCCTGCCCAGTCCAAATGCAGCAGAAAGATCCATATTAACCTTTACCTTGGTGGGGGCTCTCTGGTATGTGTGTTTTCAATAACTGTACATATTTTTCTATGATGTTAAGTACCTGCAGTAATCCAAATAAATAAATAATCATAGTACACCCAATAAAAAGGGCTTTTCACCATTGAAACTAACTATCAGCACTGGACTAGTGTCTATTTCTGACATTACTAACAGCGTTTTAAAAATATTCTCTGTACATGTGATGTTCCTGGATAATCACCAAACCCTTACTATCACCACTCTTATGTAACTGCCCATAATACAGCTACTTCTTCATAATCTGTAACTGACTGTCATCTACCCCTCTCCATTTTATATTGCCAGCACAGCTGTCTGGAATTTTGTAAGTGGTTGTGTGTCATTTTTGAATGTCAACATGCTCGTGTAAGATGCTTGTGTTACAGATGTATTAGAACTGTATGTCATATTGTACACACGCGCTGAAGAGATATTTTGTAAAGTACTAAGCAGAAATATGTATGCACTATTGTAACGGTTTAGATGTATATATATTTTTTAACAATGGAAACTGCAACACAAGAAGTTCACTTCAAAAGAATAGTTGAAATTGAGTTACTTTATGGCTGGGCCATAAAAATAAATGTTATCTTTCAGTTTCAGTGCAACAAGAGACATAATGTCTAGTACTAGAAGTTTTTGTATTGTTTTTAAATGTGGAGGAATGTAAATTATTTTATGACTTCTACATTTGCCAAAAGATCTAAGAGAAGTCCTTGTTTATGTATTTTCATAGGTGGATGCTAAAGGCTAACAGCTGCATCAGTGGGGGTTTTCATGTGGGATAGTCAGATGACAAGAAGTGATGTCATGCCGCAAGCTACCCCAGCAGTAATATTTGAAATATTAATTTAAGAAGTGTCTGAGAGAGAAACTGGGAATTTTGTATTTTGTCTTTGCCCTGACAGCATCAGCTGGAAAACCCACTCACCACATCTGTCTTGCCTTGCTCTTTAAGTAAGTTAACTAGGGTATTTTAATTTCTCTTAGATACAGACAGGAATATAGTGAAGTATAGCTTAGATGTTTTCGTTATTTATTTGATACTGTCCTGCAGTGTTTTAAATAGTTCCTGTGATTTTGAACTTTGATGGAACTGTGATTATTTACCGAGTACTTTCTTGTTATTTTATTATTTATTATTGAACGTATTTAAACCTTTCATTGTGGCTGATGTTTGTGAGACATATTTAAGTTCTGAGAATACTTGCATATTTATTTGTTGACACTGTGGGCCACTCCTAATAGTAACATTACACAGTAAGACTGGGCACCCTTTGTTAAGGGCCTTAAAGTAGCTGATGAGGAGAGACTGGTGGCAGTAATAACTACCTTATAGTCTGGGCAGAAGGGGGCATAGCTAGTGAATCTGTGCCAGCCTTTCCCAGGTGTGTGCGTATAAATCAAACCTCAAAGAGTGTGTGTGTCAGCTAATTGGGCAGGGACACGAAGCACTGGTTGGACAGAGAGGGTGCTGGAGGCCTTGGCTTGGTCATTCAGCTGAGATCTCAACTCTATAGCTGTGCCAGTGGGGAGTCTTATTGAGGATCTGGAGAAGGAGAGAGAAACCACCCCCAGACTGACTGTGGTCTCTGTGTGCTCTTAAGGGAAATTGCACTTGATGCAGACAGCTGCATCTGGAAATACTGTTTGTGTACCTGTCACCCTCCCACTGTGTACGTCCTCCACTGCCAGTGGTGAGGATTGAGGTACCTTGATTACTGGGTTAGTGGTGGGGAGTCACAACTCTTTCATAATTTGTAACCATCTTAATTCTGTAATTACTTCACTATCTCCTACTCCATATCTATTTTCAGCTGATTCCATTTGAAAGTAAGTAGACACTTATAAGCTTGATATTAGCTACTATTTTACACTATTATTAAACTGTCATGTTTTCATTAACTGTATGTTCATTTACTGTTCTATGTATGTATATGTATTATTTGTTTAACTATCATTACCAATCTATGTAGGTATGTACATTTGTTATGTAAATCTTGTATAACTGCCTTCTACTCATTCTGTAAAATGGAGCATTTCTTCCTGGGCCTCCACTGAAAATGGGGCTTATGCCCAGTTGGACTTTCCCAGTAAACAAAAGCAGTAAATAAATAAAATAAGTTCTCGGAAGTCTGTCTACCTGGTATAAATCCAAATTAGCCACATGTAGCAACAGCAGCTGTACTGGGTCCAGACTCCATGCCAAAAAGTAACATCATTATTTTATAGTTTTAATTGAAAAGTTAGATCAAGTTGTAAGAACTAGGTCTCAATGGGTCCTTTCCATCCGTCAACATTAGTGATATAATCACATCTTTTCAAGATGATGGGGCTTTAAGGTGACCAATACTTTGTTCATTATGCTTCAGATCCTGCTTCAAAATCTAGTTCTCCTCATCTTCTAACAATTCCATCATTAAATCCACCCAGTCCAGGCGATTTGGATCTGGGGAGACCTGTTACATTTTTTAGTTTCTGTAGACTTACTGAGGCAAATAAACCCTCTGCTAATGGGGGAGATAATATTGGAGGTAAATGATCTCCCATAAATTCAGTAAACTCTCCCTTGAGATCTGTACCTGTCTCTTCCTTGATGTAAAGTTCTTCATAATGATCCTTGAAATGATCAGCAATACAGCTTGGATCATCTTTCATTCTGCTGTCCTGGAAGTCTCAAATCTTATGACCCTAGAAGTCCAGTTTAAATTGGTGCTGTATCATAGATAATTATTTCTGGACTTTTGGGTAGTTTCCCAAAACCACATTTTGCAAAGCCTTATTTCTGAAGTATTTCTTTTTCCACTAACCTCTCTTTCTCTCTCGTTTCTTTTCTTTCTCTCTAACCTTTTCCTGTCTCCCCCTCCAAACCTTCCATTGCCTTTTGCTGCTGTGTCCAGAAGACACTTCTGCCATTCCCACAGAACAAAACTGTCACAATACTTTAATCTAAATGCATTCTCTGTAATCTTCTATCCCATTATTTAAGTTTCTCAAAGAGTTCAGTAGTACCATCCATTGTGTTAGCATTTTAAGGCAGTCTTTCTTCAAACCATTTCTGAAAATACAGGGATTTGCAGAAAGTATTGCTAAATCTCCACCATTTCAAATGTATTTTGTTGTCCAGTTCCATCTCCATTAAGACTGAAGTATGATCTTAAAAAAAGCAATATGCAGTGTGTCTACATCCTTAACCATATATGTATCTATTCTGAAGTATCTGGAATATACCCCACAATAATATAAAAATCGAATGGCTGCTAACTATTTAACACCTATCATGTCATCTAAAACCATCATGATTATGAACCTAAAAAAATATTTCTTTACTTCTGATAATGTTAGTGGTCTGGGCCAACCTTGAATGTGAGACACTGACATAAATAAATTTAAAGCCCTGGCTAACACGTAATTCTCTATACGAATTGAAGATATTCCAGCAGCATACCCTTCAACTGCACATAATTCTTGTCCCATCCATACATGGTTACTTCTCACTAGCTGACAATCCATCATCATTAAATGGGTATCTGACGCTACCTCCCTTGAGCTCCCTTTCAGACTGAATTTTAATCCTCTCCTGCTCATCACTGTTAGCATTTAATGTCTTTTGGCTTTTCCCAGTTAGGGGGCGCCACAGCAGAACTCCTGTCCACTCATGATTGGCAGTGGATTTTTACGGTGCCAAGTTGCCAGCCCGACGCCTTACCTTCAACGGAGGCACGCCCATTCCTGCTCGCATCTACCTGCATGTCTTTAACGTCACTCGACTACGGGGAGGACATGCAGACTCCACACAGAAGGTGCTCCATCCGAGAATCGAACGGGAGAACGTCTTGCTGTGAGGCGACAACACTAACCGCTGCACCACCTTCATATTTATTAACATTAAAAGCCGCAAATACAACCAACAACATTTCTAACATATTTACGTATCCAAATCCCTTACCAAATCGCACCTTTAATATTTTTGGAAAATAACAGATATGTATACTGCTCCCAGGAAATGACTTGAGCCTACATAAAGTGCATTGATCATATTCTGAAGCAAGTCTAAGAAACAAACCTTTGGAGTTAGATATAATTTCCTTACAACACACAATGCCAAACTATACATTTTTAGATGTCGAAAGTGTATTGGCAATGTATTTTATTTTGTTGATTAGGACAACTCCCTGACTTTTTTCATAGAACTGAAAATCCCTGCTATGACATTATGAAAGACTGGATCCACAATTCCTCACTATCTAAACTTATGGAAATGGTACAGAATTTCCATGCTAAATACATCATTAGTGGCTTTTTACTTTCCAGGCAGGTGGAACACCTTCCAGTGAAAATTACCTAGTGATGATGTAGCAGTGAAACCACAATATAAGTATGAAGTTGTTCCTGTATGGAAGTAAATTGTTTTTCGTACGTGTAATGCTTTGCAGACATATGTAATTCACGGTCTCACCTTCGATAACCACATCGCCACAACAGTCAGGAAATCCTTCTATGTGGCACACCTCATCACGAAGGACTTTTCATCCAGAAAAAAGGAGGTCATTGTCCCACTGTACTCATCCCTCATTAGACCCATTATAGAATACAACGCCCCATTTGGTATGTACCTCTCAAGACATCTGCAACAACTGGAAAGGCCTCAGAAATACCTCACTAAAAGAATCACAGGCCTAAAGCAGATGCCCTACGCTGACCGCCTTAAAAAACTCCAGCTATACTCTGTCGCATATCGTCTACTCAGAGGCGATCTCTGCTTAACATACAAGGCCATGTCAAACCCAGAGCTGTTGGACATGTTACAGTTAAAGAAATCCCAATCCCTCAGAGCTACACGCTCCAGGGATCTAAACCTTGTCATCACAATAAACAAAACATGCTGGAGGGATAGGTTCCTGACCCAGAGACTCCCCAGACTCTGGAATAGATTGCCCATACATGTCAAGCAGAGTGCCTGTTTGGACCTCTTCAAGAGGAACCTTGACGATTGGATGGGAGAAAGGAAATTCACCCCAGGGATCACGTCAGTCTCCCTGCTAGACAGGGGTCCAGGAAAGTAAATAATGTGGGAAGAAATAGCCAGGGAATTGTTATGGCTAGGCTTGTATAGGCCCTAGGGCTGATAGCCTAGTACCAACCTATGAACTGCCAGTACCTACCATGGCATCATTTTGTATGTGTGACTTTTGAGAAAAACTGAGTAAACAGTGAAATTAAAAAAAAATCAAGCAAAATGCTATCTTCATGCATTACAAAATCACTTGCAACGTTAATATGATGAATATAACAAAACATTAAATTAACTGGAAAACAAGGATGCTTCTAAAAATGACTGATACATTTTAATGCTGGACTGCTGTCTAAGCACCTCCTATACAGTGATATATTTCAGTTGTAGTCTTAGAAGATGAAGTAAGAAAATAATTTAATAAAGAAAACTTTCAGTTACAGTGACTTCTTTTCTTCTGCGTAAAGCTGCATTGCCTGGACAAACTGTGCATGCAATCTTCTTGTATCCACACAATAGCTCTGTTCAACAAAGACATGCTGCCTGTTACATAGCCAGGACTTTTTTTGCCACCCTTGGCTAGGGAAACCATCTGTAGATGGTTGGCCACTCTACTAATCCCCAAGAACCCTCTAGACTGATTGGCATACCTTTCCCCCCGAGTGGGTTTGCCAACCCGGGGCACAGATTGTGGAGGATTAGGCCATCTTCAGGGACAGCAGAAACAATCAAGGCATCCCAGCGCTGCATCATCTGCTTCTAACTGTATACTCCCTCAAGGGGGGGTGGAGGGGCCTGCAGTGATGTAAGTATATGATCATGGTCACTCCCACTCATGATGCATTCCACCCGCCCCTGTCTGAACGCATTTGTGACACACTAATGCTGCTCTTCATACTCCAGTTAAGAGCAGCATTTTGCCACAAAAATCTATGCTGTCAGCCTAAAATAGATGAGATGACTGACTGCCATGCAAGCTTACTTTGTCCAGCCAGTCCTCCAGCTTCCCAGGTTGCTGGTTGATACAAGGTCTACAGCATTACATGTGGGCAACCTGCTGCGCTGGTGGACTGACTCCCTTGCATAGCCAAGTTGTTCTGAGCTTCCGTAAGAAGAACAGCACCTTCTGTTTAGGAACATAATTGAAAAAAAAAATAAAAACTAGCAGTAAATTGTCACGGTTGTTTGTGTGCATCTCCACTGCATGGTGCAAAGATCCAACGAGGCTTGTGAATAGCAAGTTCTATGAATGACACTCCTTGAAAATCTGAAGGCCACTGGATTATTCTGATTTGCTTTCACTGGTAGTTCAACTATCTTCAGTTATTTTCCCTCTTGGCTGGATCCTCCAAATCATTTTCTTTGCTTCCCCCATTTCCATTCTGACCTGAATATCGGTAACTTATGTAGGACTCCATACAGTCATTTTGTTAGATCTGTTATCATGTCCAAGTGGGAGGTCAAAGCTACTTCCATGTCTTGTACTTTCTTCTTATTCTTCCTTGCATAATAAACAATCTTGGACTTTGTCTTGTCTAGTTTTATATTATATTTTGAGAGAGAAGGAGGGTTGTGGATCAGCATTCTGAATATTCATTATTTGCAAGTCATTTCATGGGCCTGGGACCATTAAGAGTTGCTGATCCTGTCTTCATCTTCCTGCAAACCTTTTGTCATGGTGCTGGGAATGCTGTTCTTCAGAGGATCTTTAATTTTCTTGTTCCTGCTGCAGTCAAAAATCACTCCTGGCAAACAAGAACAGCTTCTCCATTCTTAGAAGACTTACCTTTCTCCAGGAAACTTTTACAAAACACTGTAATAAATCATAGCCAGCTTCACGGCACAGAAGAAGAAAGCCCTGACTATGATGCAGGTGACCTGAGTTTGATTAGTGGCTTGAGTACCTGTAAGAGCTGTCAGGGGAGAATGGCCATGATAGATATGTGCTGGCTTGCTTATGCTGGAGGAAGGGAGGTGAATATGACTCGCAGGAGAGGTTACACCTTGTAGAGTTCCAGGCCGGCTGAGCCAGGAATGTCAGTGCAGCAGCACTATGCAGCCAAGGGGAAGTTGGCATGCAGAGGCATGCTTCCACTTGGGAGGCAGCAGTTGCTGGTTTGGAAGAGACACTGCTGGGGTGCTCCCAAGGTGGAAGGCTAGGCTACTCCAAGGACTGGCAAACTGACCAGCTTCCACTCACCCAACTCATGCAAGGGAACTGAGTGCTGACAGGGATTCCCAAGTAGGAATAAATGGGACATACGGCTCTTTCCCAAGCATGAAATACCAGACTACTATTAAGCTGGAATGAATGGGCTAATTGGGTGAAGGTAGCGGAGTCATTAGGAAAGACTCTAAGGGAAAAGCAAAAAAAAAACTATAGTAAACCCATGAGAGGACATTTGAATCAATTGTCAATCAATGTCCCCCATTACTGGTAGACCTAAATTATTGTAAATCGTAGATTACCATTGCTAGCAAATCAAGGACATGATTGCTGTTAGAAAATGTTGCAGCCACATTTGAATTACATAACTTCAGACTGTCATTTTTTTCCACCCTCTGTCTGCTGACTGTCAAGTTCAGTGTTAGCAGTCAGTCCCCTGGCAATCCATTGGGTGAGAGCCATTTGTGCAAACTGTAATTCAGGCAGCTTTCAGTTCAAAATCTGTAAGCCGTACCTCATTGCACATGCTTTGTAGATGCCCTGTGGTTTAGATTTGTGTTTGGCATGTCAGCAATGGGCTGTCCTTCACTTCTGAAGTGGACATAAGCTAGAAGTACTTCCCCACTCCCTTCAATTCCAGGAAGTCAACAAAGACAGTTTTGTTAGTCTTTAGCAATTAAATCATACCTGCATCTAGTTATGCCTCCATGTATGCATACTCCGCATCCTCTACTCTGAGAGTGGCTAGCAGGCACTGCCCCTTCACTTCTCTCCTATCCTGGCTTGCTCCTCCAGTTGTTTAGGTCAGAGTCAAGGCTGTATACCTGTGTGCCCCAGATCCAACTAATAGTCTGTCATTTGATGTGGTGGCCTTATCAACTCTGTTTTCCTTTGGTGGGGCAAAGAACATCAGTACAGATCCCAGCATGAACTATGTAAGTGACCTGAGTGTGTTTTTAGAGCCTTAACTAAAAAGGTGCACAAATTAATATACTTTGGTAATTGCAGCTGTCATATAAAAATTATGGAAGGTGTGGTAAGAATTAATACTGCAAACTTGCTAACAAAATGAATCAACAGCTGTGACTTGTGGGGAGCACAGCAGGATTTGTTAATTGAGAGAGCACTTTGTGCATATGCTCCAGATCTGGCCATGAGAAGGCAACCAAGATCTATATTAGTAAAGATGCAGTCATACCAGCAGAAAAAGCTGCTACTGGCAAAACTACGGATGAAGGGAAAAGTATTAAAAACTGGAGACAGCAAAGTGTTTGTGGAAAATGATTACTCACTGTGTACAAGACAAAAGAGAAGCAAGTTATCCCAGCCATCAGATAGTGTCAAGAAGCAGGTGTGAGATTCAAGTTGTTGTACCCAGCAGTCTTTAGAACATTTTCCTTGGAGGATCATTGACATTTTTGGATGCAAAACATGCTGAGGAATAAATAAAAAATAAATAGGAAAGAGTGAGTTAGTTTCATATTCTTCTGTTAGTAACAAAGGTCATAGAGAGGGAGAGAGAGAGACTTTGTAGTGAAACATTTTCCGTTGTCCCAAAGGAGCATACCTGCCCCACCCCAGACTGTGTCTTCAGTCTCTAGCAATGAAATCATATCTACATCTAGATATGTTCCCAAGTATCCATAGCCCACACTCTCCACTCTGAGAGTGACAAGCAGGCACTGCCTCTTCATTTCTGTTCCATTATGGCTTGCTCCTCCAGTTGCTTATGTTAAAGTCAGTGCTTTATACCTCTGTGACACAGATCTAACTAGCAGTCTGTCATTTAATGTGGTGGTCTTATCAATTCCATTTTCCTTTTGTGGTGCAATGAGCATTAGTATAGATCCCAGTATGAACCATGTACCGTGCATATAAAAAGTTTACACACCCCTATTAAAATGCCAGGTTTTTCCTGATATAAAAAAATGAGACCACAGTAAATCATTTCAAAATTTTTCCCACCTTTAATGTGGCCTATAACCTGTACAATTCAGTTGAAAAACAAATCTGTTAGAGAAAAATATAATAAAATAAAAAACGTACAATACGCTGGTTGCATAAGTGTGCATACCCTTAAACTAATAGTCTGTTGTGTGTGCACACCCTTAAACTAATACTTTGTTGAAGCACCTTTTGATTTAATTACAGCATTCAGTCTTCTTGGGTTGGTGTCTATCAGCATGGCACATCTTGACTTGGCACTGTTTGCCCACTCTTCCTTGCAAAAGCACTCCGAATCTGTTAGATTGCAAGGGCATCTCTTGTGCACAGCCCTCTTCAGGTCACCCCACAGATTTTTTTATTGGATTTAGGTCTGGGCCATTCCAAATCCTTAATTTTCTTCTGGTAAAGCCATTCTTTTCTTGATTTGGATGTGTGCTTGGGGTCATTGTCATGACGAAAGGTGAAATTCCTCTTCATCTTCATCTTTCTAGCAGAAACCTGAAGGTTTTGGGCCAGAAGTGACTGGTATTTGGAACTGTTCTTAATTCCCTCCACCTTGACTAAAGCCCCATTTCCAGCTGAAGAAAAGCAGCCCCAAAGCATGATACTGCCACCACCATGCTTCACCATGGGGATGGTGTTCTTTTGGTGATGTGAAGTGTTGTTTTTGTGCCAAACGTACCTTTTGGAATTGTGGCCAAAAAGTTCAGTGTTGGTCTCATCAGACCATAACACTATTTCCCACATGCTTTTGGGAGACTTGATGTATTGTTTGCAAATTTTAGCCAGGCCTGGATGTTTTTCTGTGTAAGAAAAGGCTTCCATCTTGCAACCCTACCCCAAAGTCCAGACATATGGAGAGTATGGGAGATTGTTGTCACATATAGTACACAACCAGTACTTGCCAGAAATTCCTGAAGCTCCTTCAGGGTTGTTGTAGGTCTCTTGGCAGCCTCCCTGACCAGTTTTCTTCTTGTCTTTTCATCAATTTTGGAGGGATGTCCAGATGTTCTTCATGTTTCACTGTTGCAGTCATCACATTTGGGTTATCTGCTTGCAGTAGCCCTCATTCGGCCTGATTATCAAAGTCTTTGGTCTTGCATCGGTTGCTGCCTCATCTTCCATGACGTCAGGTAGTTAGGGGTATAAAGCATGTAGCCGATGCCATTACACCAGTCTTTCTTGCCGTGCGGTGCCTGAAGCAGAAGCAGTTCGCAAGTGCCGGTCGGCCGACTCCTGAAATTTTCATTTTCGAATTTCAGAACCGAAGTCTTTAACTAAAGCTAAGTACCCCATTGGGGAAACTTTTTCTTGCTCTAAACCGATGTCAGTAAAAGTCAATAATTGTATTTCTTGTTGAAATACCTCATAAAGATTTTCATTCGTACTATATGCCTTGCCTAGGCCCTGACCATGACTTACCTCGCTGTCAGTTTTGTGCCTTATTTAAGCAACAAAATATCCGTTGTCGGTATATTTACACTTCTAAGTATTTTGGTACTCTGTTCAATTATCCAGATATGTCTTCAGTAAGCCATCCGACTACCGACAGTCTGAAAAATGCAAAGATAGACAGAGAAAGGCCGCCTAGGTCCAAAGCTGCCAACGACGCTTCTCCTAAGCCAGTTGCCTGTTCGCCGGTACTCAGTGAGGTGCTTTCACAGCCCCTGATACCTGCTACTTCAGATTCGCAGGCCTCTACTAAGACCCATTCAGAGTCCGTATGCCATGGTATGCTTCAACTGTGGAACCTGTGGATGTCTCTACCTTGGATGAGCCCGGAGCCGCTGTGCAGGCACCGGCTTCTGAGGGTGTATTCAGGCCTACTGATTTCATATTAAACCGACGCCATCTTCTTCTTCAAGGCCTAAAATTCGAACCATGCCTAGAAAACCAACACCCAGACCACATGGTCAGGCTTCTATGCCTAAAAAACAAATGATAAGAATGGCTGAAGACCTTATTATTTTAAGCAGGGGAAGCCAACCTTCCCCTTCCAAGAGACCTAGGACTGAATTTGCTTATGATACTTATGACCAGGATTCTGAAATTTCTGTTTCTTCTAATGACCAGGATTTACCCTTATGTACCTATGAGGATTCTGATGCAGATGACTCTATTCCTTCTGCTTCCCCCCCAGAGGATTTCTCTTTTGGTGAAACCTTGCATACTCTTAGGGAGCATTTCCGTTGGGAAAGCCAGGATTACTCTGATTCTAAAAAGAGGCTTAGGGATTTCTTACTCCTGCCTCAACACAGGCCTTTAGCTATCCCTCCTGTACTAGACATTGTTGATGATGCCTTTTCAGAATCTAGCTTGGCCCATGACTCTTTACCTCCTGCTCCCAGAAAACCTGATAGGTATTACAGGGTTCCTGACTCTCACAAGATGTTCTTCATCTCACATTGCTGCAGTCCTTACACTTGGGTAGTCCGCTGTCCTCGGTCGGCCCGAATATCAAAGTATAAGGCTGACGTCGGTCAGGGCGCATTTGACTGACATCAGGACGTCAGGGTACAAATGCGCATGACCGACGTCATATCCTCAGTCTTTTTTGCCGCATGGTCCGATGCAGAAGCAGCATTGCAAGTGCCGGTTGGCGTTCTGAGATTTTTCGATTTAGAAGTTTCAGACCGAGTTCAAAGTTGGCTAAGTACCCCGTTGGGGAATATTTTAGTTTTTCTTGCCTCAGTCATTTACCGGATGTCAGAAAAAGTCAATAATTGCATTTCTTGTGGGAAACAGATACCGCATAGAGATTATCATACTTTGTGTATTCCTTGCTTAGGGCCTGAGCACGACGTTGTTGGCTGTCGCTCTTGTGCTAGATTTAATAAACGCACTATAAAGAGAAGGTTGGATTGTGCAAGGTTAGTCTTTGGGAAGCGGTGCAACTATAAAATGCCGTCGGATGCTCCGACGCCCTCTTCTTTGAAGATGCGCAAGGACAAGGCAGTTAAGCCTAGGCTAGAAGAACCGTCTGTACCGGACGCCGGTTCTTTAGAGGTGTCGTTGGAGCCGGTGGCTCCACCGGAGGTTTCTTTGTGTTCCCAGGGTGAAACCTTATTATTGCAAGATGTGGCCTCTCAGGAGACAAGTCAGGCTGAGGGGGCTTCTCAGGTTACTATACTCCCCTCCCTTCCTAAGGTGGCTAGGCCCTCTCCTTCTGTTTCAAAGGCTTCTCCCAGGGGCAGGCCAGGTTTAGCTTCAGTTGGTGTTACCCCTAGCTCTTCAGGTACTGTGCCCAAGAAGCATATGCTTAAAATGGCAGAAGATTTGATTACTTTGATTAGGGGTTCTATGCCCCCTCCTGATAAGAGACCTAGGGTGGAGCCTGAGTTGGGGGGTTTTGAGCAGGCTTCAGATGTTTCAGAGTCTTCAGCTGAAGACTTGCAGGAGTACTCTCCTTATTCTGATTCTGATGTGGATGATTCTACTCCTTCTGCTACTCCTCCTGAGGATTTTTCTTTTCAGAAACTCTTCATTCCATGAGGGAGCATTTTAAGTGGGAAGGTCAGGACTTCTCTGATTCCAGGAAAAGGCTTAGGGAATTTCTGTTTTACCCCAGCATAGGCCTTTGGCTATACCTCCTGTTTTGGATGTAGTGGAAGATGTTTTACAGAGGCTTCTCTTAATCCTGATTCTTTGCCTCCTGCTCCTGTTAAGCCGGATAGGTATTACAGGGTGCCTGAAGCTCATAAGTATCTTTTAAGAGTCCTAGGGCAGACCCAGAAACTGTTAGCCAGGGGCCTAAAGGTGTTAAGGCTTCTGTTGTTAAGAATCCGGTTCCTGCAGACAAGGAGGCTAGGGCCTTGGATAGATGGGGAAAGAAAGTCTATACTTCTTCCACTCTTGCTATGAGGGCTCTGAATTGCCAGTTTCACATGTTGAAATACCAAAACTATCTCCTTTCACAATTGAAGTCTAAGGTTGATGCTCTGGCAGTAGGTATTGATTGTAAAGAGTTGCAAGATTTAGTGCATGTTTCTGAACAGGTGGGTAAGCATTCTTTGCAATGTGGTTTTGATGCTGTACAGGCCTCGCCTAGGGTGGCTGCCACTGGGTCAGTTCTTCGCAGGCACGCCTGGCTGAGGGATCAGAATTTGTCTGAACATGTTAAAACAAGGATTTTAGATGCTCCTTTACAATCTGACGTGTTGTTTGGTCCTCCTGTTGAGACAGTTTTAAAGAAAATGGAAGACAAGGCTAAGTCTATGCAGACTGTTAAAGATTTTTGCAGGTCCAGCCTCCAAAGTTTAGTAGAAATTGGCCTACTAAAGGGTGGACGTATCCTTCTTATGATTCCCAGTCTAGGGGTAGATCTAGACGTGGTAAGGGCAGAGCTCAGGGCTCTTTCAGGCCTAGAACAGGGAGCTCTCCTGCACAGGCTTCGGGTGAGGGCAGGGGTCAGTCCTTTCGTAAGCAGACCCAATGACCTACCTTTTCAGCTGCCAGAGCCTGCTCGTCTGGCAGCACCTTTGGGAGGAAGGTTGGCACTTTTCAAAGAAAATTGGAGTTTAATTACCCAGGACAGATGGGTGTTGGATATCATACACCACGGCTACAGGTTTTATTTCCATACCTTGCCTCCTTTCAAAGGCATGCCAGACGTTCCTCCTCAACAAAGAATAGAGGCTCACAAACAGGTTTCTCTGTTGCTCCAACTAGGGGCCATACAGCCGGTCCCTCTGCCAGAAGTGGGCCTAGGATTTTATTCTCGCCTGTTCCTAGTACCAAAGAAGGGGAACACGTGGAGACCAATTTTGGATTTATCTATCCTCAACACTTATCTGGACATTCCCAAGTTCAAAATGTTGACGTTGCAGCAGCTTTTACCTCTGCTGGGCAAAGATCATTGGATGGTAACTTTGGATCTCAAGGAGGCTTACCTTCATGTTCCTATCAGACTACGTTGCAGAAAGTATCTGCGCTTTCGAGCTGGGACTTCTCACTATCAGTTCTCTGCATTGCCCTTTGGCTTATCTACTGCCCAGAGTGTTCACGAAAGTTCTGGCTCTAGTGATAGCTTTCTTCAGACTAAAAGGAATACAGATCTATCCTTATTTGGACGACTGCCTAATTCTGGCTCAAGGAAGGGAAGAGCTTCTTCATCATTTGGAATATGTGATAGCAGTGCTAAGATGCCTAGGGTATTCTGTGAACGAAATAAAGTCCAGTCTAGTACCCTCTCAAGACATGTGCTTTCTGGGTGTGAGACTGAATACAGCATCCCAGATGGCCTTTTTAACCCCGGACAAACAAAATAGTCTATCCCTTTACTTCCATCAACTATCTCATCAGTCCGGGCTGACTGCAAGGACAGTCCTTCAAGCCTTAGGGTTCATGGCATCTTGTATTCTGGTGCTTCCCAATGCCAAACTGCATATGAGGAAGCTACAATGGCATCTCAAAAATGGACACAGCACTGCCAGGATCTGGACACTGTCATTCAAATAATACCTTGCATTCAAAAGGAATTTTTGTGGTGGGCTCAGGAATGTCACCTAAACAAGGGACTCTCTGTGACCCGGCCAGAGGCGAGTCAGATTTTAACGACAGATGCCTCAGACAAAGCTTGGGGAGCTCATCTAAATGGAAAGTGGATACAAAACAAGTGGCCTGTCAGACTACAACATCTACATATCAACATGAAGGAGATGTTAGCAGTCCAGTTTGCATTAATAGCTTTCAAGGAATTACTTCTTCCAGGGCAGGTGTTGATTCTAACAGACAACACAACTGTCATGTGGTACATCAACAAGCAAGGGGAACGATTCTTATCCTCTATGCAGGCAAGCAATGATTTTGTGGGAGACTGCTCTCAGTTTACAGCTCAATCTTCAGGCAAGGTTTCTGCCAGGAGCACAGAACTCCTTAGCAGATGTGTTGAGCAGACAATTATGGATCCCCACGAGTGGAAATTGGATCCTCATGTATTTCAGAAATTGACAGTGTCATGGGGAACTCCAGACATAGATCTGTTCGCTTCTCCACTAAACCATCAGCTGCCAAGGTTTTGCACAAAAGGTTTCATCCCACAGCTTGGAGAGTGGATGCTCTTTCTTTCAATTGGAGCAATCTTCATGTGTATGCCTTTCCACCTCTGCCTCTCCTCCCAAAGGTACTTCTAAAGGTCAGACAGGACAAGCCAAGGATGATTTTAATAGCTCCGGATTGGCCTCGACAGCACTGGTACCCATTACTGAGAAGTCTGGTACGGAAGCCTCCATGGCCTTTGCCTTCGATTCCACACCTGTTGTCGCAGGAGGACAGCCATTTGCTAAATGTCAAGCTTCACTCTCTGCACCTAACAGCCTGGCATATTCTGTTTTGAACCATAGTGGGCCTCCACTTCCTCAGCAAGTTTTGAATGTTATTTTGGAAGCTAGAAGGCCTAGTACAAGGAAAGTGTACGCAGACAAATGGAAGAGATTTTTATTTTGGAGTGCAGCAAAAGATTTTGATGTTTCTGAGCCTAATTTGTGTGTGGCTCTTCAATTTCTTACTGAGTTACTAGACAAAGGTTTGTCTTTCTCTTCTATTAAAGTTCATGCTGCAGCAATTTCAGCTCACTATGATTGCGACACACCATTGTTTTCTCATCCTTTGTTCAAGCAATTTCTTAGAGGGGCAAAGAATATAAGACCCCCACGAAGAGCTCCTACTCCTGCTTGGGATCTCAATTTTGTGTTGGAGAAACTCACTCTACAATCTTTTGAGCCTGCAGCTACTGCTGAGTTGAAATATTTATCATGGAAGACTGCTTTTTTGTTGGCCATTACCTCTGCAAGAAGGGTTTCTGAATTACAGGCCCTTATGGCGGTTGAGCCTTTTTTGATTTTCCATAAGGATAGGGTATCATTACGTACTAATCCTTCCTTTATGCCTAAGGTGGTTTCTAGTGTGGCTTTAAACCAAACTATTTATTTGCCTACTTTTTATGCAAATCCCCAAAATAAAGGGGAAAAGATTTTGCACACTTTAGATGTTCACAGGCAGTTGCGTTATTATTTGGACAGAACTAAAGGGTTCAGGCAGTCTCAGCAGTTGTTTGTTTCTTTTGCTTTGAGTTCTCAGGGCAAGCCTGTGTCAAAACAAACTATTTCTAAGTGGATTAGGTTTTGCATTGCTTTCTGTTATTCCCATCATGGCAAGGAGATTCCAGCTGGGATTAGGCCTCATTCCACTAGGGCTACTGCCACTTCAACAGCTTTTTGAGGGAGTGGCAACCAAGGATATTTTGGAGGCAGCTACTTGGAGTTCTGTGCATACTTTCTCTAGGCATTATCACCTGCCACTTTACTCTAAGTCCAGGGCTGGTTTTGCCACTGCTGTTTTGCAGGGCATTTTGGCAGCTCCTGCTTCCTTGTAGTTAGCCATCCTCCCTTACCTCTGCTTTGGGATTCTACCCAAGTGTAAGGACTGCAGCAATGTGAGATGAAGAACATAGTACAGTTTTGTACCTACCATAAATGTAGATGTTCAAGATCCACATTGCTGCAGTCCAATTTACCTCCCTCCTTCCCTCTGTAGTTAGAGGTGGTTGTGTGGGTTGGGTTGTACATATTGTGTATATTGTATATATTGTACATATAGTTAGTGCAAGGGTGGTTGGTTGGTTGTTTGCTGTCTTTTGGTTTTGACCTTTATTTTTAGGGTCTTCTGACATCTGGGGCAAGAAAAGACTGAGGATATGACGTCGGTCATGCGCATTTGTACCCTGACGTCCTGATGTCAGTCAAATGCGCCCTGACCGACGTCAGCCTTATACTTTGATATTCGGGCCGACCGAGGACAGCGGACTACCCAAGTGTAAGGACTGCAGCAATGTGGATCTTCGAACATCTACATTTATGGTAGGTACAAAACTGTACTTTCCTTTTTAAAAATCCTACTGCGGATCCTGAGACCATTTCACAGGAACCCAAGGGCATTAAGGCTACTACTGCCAAAAATCCTACCCCTTCTGATAGAGACTCCAGGGTGCTGTATAGATGGGGTAAGAAGGTATACACGATATGAAACAAGGAAAACTAATACAGGATCCAAACCACGAATTTAAACACAACAGCTCCACCACAGTGTAGGTAAGGAAGGCACGAGCACCAAGACACAGAAGTCCAATGATTTATTCCAAAAACAGAAAAGACTGAGCGCTTTCACCAGTAAACCTGGTATCATCAGAGTCATAAACTACATTCAAAAACAGTCACATTTATATACACACCCACTCATCCTACAGCTTGATTAATTAACTAATTACCCAATTACTGCAATCCTTTCTTATATACACAATAAAATGCAGTTGTTCTTAAAGTTAATATAAATAACCATACATATTAAAAACAATTATTTCATACTATGAAATAAAGAACAATGTATAAGTGTACATGTGTTAAGATATAAATACATATGATAAGTTCAAAAAGTAATTAAAAAACATTTTATATCACACTTGCTCTGTATTTTAACTGGGGTTTTAAAGAAATATGCTCATTTAGTCCTGGATACTTGGTGGCATTAAGCCTTATCTGCCATTCCATTTCCAGTAACGCAACCTTATTATTAATATCACAATTAATGCCACCAAGTATCCAGGACTAAATGAGCATATTTCTTTAAAACCTCAGTTAAAATACAGAGCAAGTGTGATATAAAATGGTTTTTAATTACTTTTTGAACTTATTATATGTATTTATATCTTAACACATGTACACTTATACATTGTTCTTTATTTCATAGTATGAAATAATTGTTTTTAATATGTATGGTTATTTATATTAACTTTAAGCACAAGTGCATTTTATTGTGTATATAAGAAAGGATTGCAGTAATTGGGTAATTAGTTAATTAATCAAGCTGTAGGATGAGTGGGTGTGTATATAAATGTGACTGTTTTTGAATGTAGTTTATGACTCTGATGATACCAGGTTTACTGGTGAAAGCGCTCAGTCTTTTCTGTTTTTGGAATAAATCATTGGACTTCTGTGTCTTGGTGCTCGTGCCTTCCTTACCTACACTGTGGTGGAGCTGTTGTGTTTAAGAAGGTATACACTTCTGCAACCTTGGCCATTAGGGCCTTAAACTGTCTGTTTCATATGTTAAAGTATCACCAACATATTACTGGATTGCTTAAACAGAAAATGATGTTGATTCCTGACTGTGCTGAAAATAAGGATTTACAGGATTTAATACATTCTGCTGAACAGGTTGGAAAACATACTTTGCAATG
This sequence comes from Protopterus annectens, assembly GCF_019279795.1. Lineage (NCBI taxonomy): Eukaryota > Metazoa > Chordata > Ceratodontiformes > Protopteridae > Protopterus > Protopterus annectens. Next base: position 247,426,636 of record NC_056731.1, read on the forward strand.
TGGTTTTGATTCACTAGAGGCATCTTGCAGGGCTGCTGTCACTGGGTCTGTACTTAGAAGGCATGCTTGGCTTAAGGAGCAATCTTTGCCAGATCATGTTAAAGTTAAATTGCTGGATGCTCCCTTAAATCAGGACTGCCTGTTTGGCAACAAAGCAGAAGTTCTTCTTAAAAAGATGGAGGAAAAAGCTAATCTATGCAAACTGTTAAAGATTTCCTACAAGTACAGCCTCCAAGATTTAGTAGGCATTGGCCCTCTAAGAATTGATCCTTTTCTGCCTCTTTCAGGCCTTCTCAGCCCAAACCCAAGCCAGCAGAACATCCAGGCTTCAGTCCCAGGGTACGCACAGGCCTAAGCAGTGGGGGGGGGGGGGCTCCCACTTCCAAATCAGGGAGTAGTAAGACTCCCCCCTATGGTAAGCTGTCTCGATGACTTAACTTTAAAACTTCCAAGCATTTCTCAACTGACTGCTCCTTTAGGGGGAATGATTGCTCTGCAGGCCAAAAACTGGGAACTCATTACCCAGGACAAATGGGTTTTAAATATAGTTTCCCAAGGATACAGATTTCACTTCCACATGTTACCAACCCCAAACGGTTGGCCAGATCTACCCCCAAATCAGTGGGCAGAGGCTCAAAAGCAAGTACTCTCTCTCTCTCTTAAGCATAAAAGCTATTCAAACTGTACCAGAAGAGGAAAAAAGACAAGGTTTCTACTCAAGACTTTTCCTGGTACCCAGAAAAGACCATTCATGGCGTCCTATCCTGGACCTTTCTATCTTAAACACCTTTTTGGCATTCCAAAATTCAAGATGCTAACTCTTCACCAGTTGCTTCCTATGGTAGGCAAAGATCCCTGGTTAGCAACACTGGATTTAAAGGAAGTCTACCTGCACATCCCAATCAGGGAATCTTGCAGAAGATACCTGTGCTTTAAAGCAGGCTACATGCACTATCAGTTCTCTGCACTGTCCTTTGACTTATCTACTGCGCCCAGGGTATTCACAAAGTGCCGAGCTCCAGTCATTGCATTTTGCAGGCAAAGAAATATTCAAATATACCCATACCTGGCCGATTGTCTTAATTCAGGCAGAAAGCCAGGACATCATTTTGAATCATCTGGCATTTGTACAAAAGGTACTAACTTGTCTGGGGTACACCATAAACGAAAAGAAATCACATCTGGTACCCTGTCACCAAATTATATTCCTGTGAGCAAGCTTGAACACAACTTCCCAGATGGCTTTCCTCACGCCAGAGAAACAAATTCATCTGACAACTTACTTCAAACTAATGGCCACAAAGACCCTGCTATCTACAAGGCAAGTACTGCAAGCCTTGGGGTTCATGTCCTCCTGCATTTTACTAATTCCATATGCAAGACTGCATATGAGGAAACTACAATGGTATCTAAAAAGCCTATGGTGTCAACATTCTCAGGATCTAGAAGCAATGATTCCTATTATACCTTGCCTACAGTTAGAGTTCCTTTGGTGGGCAGAGGTCTGCCACCAAAACAAGGGACTACCATTCACTCTACCCCCTGCCGCCCAAACCCTAACAGACGCATCAGGCTATGCATGGGGGGCTCACCTGGTAGGGAAGTGCATTCAGGGCAAATGGAATCCAAGTCAAATGCACCTGCATGTCAATCAAAAAGAAATGTTAGCTGTACAGAACTCTCTGACAGCCTTCAAGGACCACATTCTTCTAGGACAATTAATGGTAAAGACGGACAACATCACTGTTATGTGGTACATAAACAAGCAGGAGGGTACCCATTCTTATCCCCTCTGCAGACTAGCCATGGCTCTGTGGAACACAGCTTTGAGCTATCAAGTGCATCTACAGGCTCAGTTCCTGCCAGGAAAACTACATACACTGGCAGATGAACTAAGCAGAAATCTCATGGACCCACACGAGTGGAAGCTGGAGCCAAAGACTTTCAACATGTTGATAAACAAATGGGGGCACCCAGGTCTAGACCTGTTTGCCTCCCCCCAGAACTACCAATTGGACAAATTCTGCACAAGGACTTCCCACAAACAAGCTTGGAAAGTGGATGCTTTGTCCTTCAGCTGGAAAAATCTATCAGTTTTTGCCTTTCCCCCTTTGCCTCTTTTCTCCAAAGTACTACTAAAGATCAAACAAGACAAACCAAGGATGATACTGATTGCACCAGACTGGCCACACCAACACTGGTACCCCCTCTTGCGCAGTGTGTCACTGCTGGCTCCATGGCACCTGCCTCAGACCCCTACCCTGCTGTCACAGCAGGAGAGACAGAGTCTGCACCCTCAGCTTCAAACCCTGAACCTGGCAGCCTGGTTAATTACCTAATCTCTCAGTTACCATCCATCAGTAAACAAGTGTTGGATGTCATTTTGGAGGCAAGGAGGCCTAGTACTAGAAAATCTTATGCTGAAAAATAGAAAATATTCTGTGCCTGGAACCAAACTGAAGGGATGGACACAGCAGCACCCAACTTACCTCAGATTCTTTAATACTCAACTGAGATGCTTCACAAGGGCGTTTCTTTTTCCTACATCAAAATTCACGCCTCAGCCATTTCAGCTCATTACAACACAGAACCACCCCTCTTCTCTCATTCACTGCTCAAGCAGCTCCTCAGAGGGGCAAAAAACTTAAGACCGCCCAAGAGAGCCCCAACTCCAGCCTGGCACCTTAACTTTGTATTGGAAAAACTTGCTCTTTCTCCTTTTGAGTCAGCTGCAAGTTTGTTTGTGTCTTTCGGCTTTTCCCGGTTAGGGGTCGCCACAACAGAACTCCGGTCCGCTAATGATTGGTAGTGGATTTTTATGTACCAGGCCCTGATGCACAGCCCTCAACGAAGGCACACCCCATTCATGTATGCCTCCATACAGAAGATGCTCTAGCTGAGAATCGAACGAGACAACGTCTTGCTATGAGGCGACAGCGCTACTGCAGTACCACCACCACAGTCAAGTGCAGAGTTAAAATTCCTTTCTTGGAAAACAGCCTTCCTTTAGCAATCACTTCAGCAAGAAGGGTATCTGAATTACAGTCCCTTATGGCAGTGGAGCCTTTCATCATCTTTCATGCGGACAGGGTGTCCCTCAGGACCAATCCCTCCTTCATGCCCAAAGTGGTATCCAATGTGACTCTTAATCAGTCCATTCATTTGCCAACCTTCTTTTCTAATCCACAGAACAAAGGGGAATGCATACTGCACTCCTTAGATGTGCACAGACAACTTAGATTTTACTTGGACAGGACTAAACCTCAAAGGAAATCTGAACAACTGCTGGTGGCATTTGCTGCAGGATGCAGAGGGGAATGCTATTTCAAAGCAAACCATTTCTAAATGGATAGACCATTGCATTCATTGCTGCTATAAGCACCATGGAAAACCTGTCCCACAGGGGATTAGACCCCGTTCAACCAGGGCTGCATCTACCTCAACAGCCTTTCTCAGAGGTGTCCCTACCAGGGACATCCTAGAAACACTTCTACCTGGAGTTCTGTACATACTTTCACCAAGCATTACCATTTGCCAATTTTCTCTAAATCCAGAGCTGGCTTTGCCACTGCAGTCTTGCAGGGCCTTATAGCTGGTCCTAATGCTATGTAAATTCCTCCTCCCATCCTTACCTTTGGGAATCTACCCAAATTTGTGGACTGCAACAGTGAAACACAAAGAACATAGTACAGCTGTGTACACTTACCATAAATGTAGATGTTCGAGTGTATTTACTGTTGCAGTCCTGGTTACCCCCCCCCCTTTACTATGCTTAAAAACTTTTTGGTGTATTTGCTTTTTTGTTGGAGGTATACCATTTTGTGTGTGTGTGTGTGTGTGTGTGTGTGTGTGTGTGTGTGTGTGTGTGTGTGTGTATATATATATAATTGCTTCCCATTGGGGGGCACCTGACATCTGGGGCAAGAAAAACTGATGTAATGACGTTGGCTGCATACGTTGTACCCCTGACTACCTGACGTCATGGAAGATGAGACAACAACTGACGCAGGACCCAAGACTTTGATAATCAGGCCGACTGAGGGCTACTGCAAGCAGATAACCCAAATGTGATGACTGCAATAGTGAATACACTTGAACATCTACATTTATGGTAAGTGTACACAACTGTACTTTCTTTGCAACGTCACTGTTGTCCCATATTTCCTCCACTTTTTGATGACTGTCGTCACTGTGTTCCATGGTATATCCAATGCTGTGGAAATTTTTTGTACCCTTCTCCTAACTGATACCTTTCAGTAATGAGATCCCTTTGATGTTTTGTAAGCTCTCTGTGAGTCATGGCTTTTGCTGTAGCAGGCAACTGAGTAAATATCAGAAAAATCCTACTAGGACAGCTGAATTTTATTTGGGGTTAATCAGAGTCTCATTAATTGATGGCAGCTATGTACACAAGAAGACTGAATGCTGTAATTAAATCAAAAGGTGCTTCAACAAAGTATTAGATAAAGGGTGTTCACATACACCAAAGTATTAGTTTAAGGATGTGCACGCTTATGCAACCAGCGTATTGTACACTTTTTTATTTTTTATATTTTTCCCCTAACAGATTTGCTTGTTTTTCAATTGAATTGTACAGGTTATAGGTCACATTAAAGGTGAGAAAAGTTTTGAAATTATTTATTGTGGTCTCATTTTTTTATATCACAAAAACCTCTAATTTTAACAGGAGCATGTAAAGTTTTTATATCCACTGTAAATGACCCGAGTGTATTTTACAGCTTTAACTAAAAGGGCTCACAAATCAATACACCTTGATAATTGTAGCTGCAACTGAGAAAACATTTAAAAGGTGGAGTAAGAATTGATGCCGCAAACTTTAAAAAAAAAATGAATGAAAAGCTGTGGCTTGTAGGGAGCACAGCAGGATTTGTTATATGCTCCAAATCTGGCCATGCGAAAGCAACCAAGATCTGTATTACTAAAGGTACAGTTGCACAAGCAAAAGAGCTGCTTTTGGCAAAACTATGGCAGATGGGAAACGTATTAAAAATTGGGGACTGCAAACTGTTTTTGGAAACTATGTACAACAGAGAAGATAAGTAAGTATGTTACCCCAACAGTCAGATAGTGTCAAGAGGCAGGTGTGAGATTCAAGTTGCTATACCCAGCTGTCTTCAGAATATTTTTCCTGGAGGACCAATGATATTTTTTATATAAATAATGGTTAGGAGGAAATACAAAAGAAAAGAAAGTGCATCAGAAAATAGATGAAGATTCTGCTTTGCATTTTTCTTATAGTAACAAAGCTCACAGAGAGGGAAACTTTGTAATTGAAACATTTCCCATTGTTCCAATGGTAAATATTTCAGTAGCAGAAAAAGTAAAGGCACTGATGAGAAGAATCAGAAATGCCTTGGACTTGAACCAGAGACTGTTGTTGTGAGCTGGAGAGGGTCAGAAAAGACCAGCAATGTTGTAAAATTAGTGAATAAATGAAAGACCACAAAGCTTATAGGATTAGGCATGTGAAATGTGGCTTTGCAAGAAAAAGTGGATAAGAAAGACTGGAATTTTGTTAATTGTGTTAAACCCATGGGTAAACTGTAAAGTGTAAATCCTCCTTTGTTATTAGTATTTAGTGGGACATTGAAGGGAAAAAAAGTAATTGTAAGTAAAACATTTTCTCTTAATATTTGTATTAAAATCACTATGTAAATTGCATGTTATACTGTAAAGCAGTTTTATATAGTGTACAGTTGGGGTTCTATTAAATGTGAGGGGATAGTCTTATTGTGGATTGTTGTGTATGTCAAAGATACTAAATTACAAATGTACCTTTTCTTAGTTGTAATGTGTCCAGGCTTTACATTGCAATAAGGTAATGAAGGCTGGAAAGAAGCAAATTAAAGTTAATATAATGCTTTGATCTTGGGCTGCTGGGCTGGGGAAATATAAAAAAGTGCATTAATCATGTTATATGTATAAGTGAGATCATTTCCTCTGTTCTTAAAGAGGCAGATACACAGACTAAAATCATTAGTTTAAGCTATATACAAAGTCTTTTTAAGCACATAGGCTTGAAATATAACACAAAATGATAAAATACATGGCAAGAAGTGTTCTGCAAAGTCATTAGCTAGCAAATTATTTCATTTGGAGAGACGTCTGCTGGTACAAGCAATTAATCATGAGAAGCCTGAGCAGTGTGTGCTGAGTAAAATGTGCAAGGTACATTTCAGTTAGCATTTAAAAGTTCATTGGCAGGTAGTTCAGTGAAAAGTAAATGTCTGAAACTGTGGGGAGTGAAAACATTTTGCAAGTAACTGCCAATAACATAAGTACTGTAATGCATTTAATGTAACAGTGTACAATTTACTTTATTAATTTAAATGTAGCCAGTGCAGTTTTTCTTACAGTTAAACGTTAGTGTTTACTGAAAGCATGCAAGCTATTTTTTAAATCTCAGAGTGGAATAGAGATAACAAAAGAACCAACAGTAATAACTTTTAGTGAGAGCACAGACTTTGAGATGTACTTTTAGCATGGGTAACCTTAGTTTTAGAATTGTTAATGACTGTAGGTGCAACCATTGTTGTGGGGCAGCTGCTGCTGTTTGGAGGGTTAAGGATTATTTTTGGAAAATATACATAATTTTGTGTATTTTTTACAAATTAAAATGGGATGGGATTTCTGTAAACCTATTCAGTTTTTTGTTTGAGTGTTTTTATTGAAACAAAACGTCTTGAAAAATATGACATGGGACTAAATGGAGATGAGGAAAAAGCAGCTACAATTTTAGAAATATACATTCAGAAGAACTGTCATGTATAATGGGTGTGAGTAATAGTTTTTTATCATAATGGCTACTCAGTCAATATTAATGTGGATTGGAAGTAGCTTTACAGGTGCAGTCAAGAACAGAAGAATAATAATATTAAGCGTAGGATGCAAGTACTAGTGCTGCAGGGGACATATAGATATAAATGAGCTTGTGACTTTGACAAAGAAAGGATTTCAGGGTGGATATTCAGTAGAATACCTGGATGAGAGGAAAAGTGGAGTAGTAATACTGACTGTCAGAGGGTTGCCAAGAATAATAGAAGAGAAAAAAAGTAATGATAGATTTGTGGTAGGATGGGGTTATTGGTGTTCCACCTAAAATTATTTTTATGGCGCTTAAGAGAATTTTGAGAGAAATAAGCTTTAAGCATGAAATAATCTTTAGGTGGTGTGGGGGGACGGGACTGAAACCGGATTTGCAGTAGTGCAGCTATATTGTAGATCTAGAAAAATATGACAAACTAGGGTATATTTCCGAAAAAAAGCATTAAATATTTTGTATGAAAGATGTGAATCCAGAAGCAGGAAAACCAGAAAGAATTTGTGTATTATTCCCCAAGGTAAAATAACTGGACTAGTCTAAACAGAAATTATTTTTCACAGGAGCTTAAGTGTTTAGTTGAGAGACACAGTAAAGAACTATTTCAGATCATGCAACAATAAAACAAATACAAAGATGTGTAATAATGAAATAAAGCTGAGCTTCTACTGTTTTTTCTACTTATCCATTAAAAAAAGGAATTTAAGGAATTGGTAGTGGAAATAATTTGAGAGTTATTAGGGAAAGGGACATTTCTTCAGGAGGGTTAGCTAGTGAATGAAAATGGAGTTAAGACATGGTTGAAATAAGAGCAAGAAATATTGGAAAGAAGTAATGTGAATTATTTAAATGAATTTACAAAGGCTGAAGTATTGCAGAGTAAGGGGAATCTCAGAGAACAAAAGAGGAGCAACATGAAAATATGAGAGTGTTTAGCTAATATGCATGAGTTTGTAAAGGTTGCTGTTAATCAAATATACATGATAAAAACAACCTTTATCAAACTGAGTTAGGCAACAGAAGGTAGAAAAGGTTCTTTCTAAGCTTAAGAAGTCTTTGACAAGAAAAGTAACCATATATCCTGTAGAGGTATTGGAGATATTTCAAACATTCTGTGAAGCTTTGTATAAAGTAGTGTAATGGGAACTCAAGAAAAAATGCACATGGAATTATTTATGGAAAGCTTAATTATTCCAAGGATAGAGGAACATGAGGCTTAACAATTAATAGCTAAGACAGGGAGAGATGAAATAAAATGGTGATGTATAATCAATCAGCAAGGTCTTCAGAAACAGCCACTGTTCCTGTGGAAGTCTGGGAGTTAGGAGGGAAGAATATGATAAAGTTCTGGAAGGTCTTGTATCATAATATTTAAAGGGTTGAAATCAAGAAAAAGCAGAAATGGAAATATTTATGGAAAGCTTAATTATTCCAAGGATAGAGGAACATGAGGCTTAATTAATAGCTAAGACAGGGAGCAATGAAATAAAATGGTGATGTATAATCAATCAGCAAGATCTTCAGAAATGGCCACTATTCCTGTGGAGGTCTGGGAGTTAGGAGGGAAGAATGTGATAAAGATCTGGAAGGTCTTGTATAACAATATTTAAATGGTTGTGGGGAGGGGGTGTTGGTTTAAGAATCTTGGAAGAAAGCTGTGGTGGCATTGTTACCCAAACAGGGTAAAAACCTTTCAAACCCAGCTTCATATAGCCACATTTCAATCTTAAGCCATGATTCTAAAGTGTTTGTCTGATTCACAAATTCAATGATATAACTGAAATGTTAAGAAAGGTTACCTTTATTTTGAGATTACATTATTTTATACTTGAAAAATCCAGAAAGGAACGTTTTGATATTGTGGAACATTCTGCGATAGGTTCAAGTCTTTTCAAAGTATAAAATAAACAAACATAAAACAAAGGCTGTAGCAGTAAGCTAGGCATCTCACATAAATTGGTTCAGTGACACCTATATTTATGTTAATATAAGGTGAAGTATGTAGGTGTATGGATTAAAAAAGAATTATATTATGTCAGCTATGGATATCTGGAAGGAAACTAAACAGAAACTAATATAAACATTGAGAAACTGGAAGCTCGTGATTATGGAAATGAAGAGTAAGATACAAGCAGTGAAAATGCTTTTGTCTTCTGTACAGGTCAAATTTTTAAGTTGTAGATGATATCTGATAATTAATAAAGAGCTGAAGCAATTTATTTTTGAGGGGAAGCGGGCAAGAATTAAGTGAGACAAACTGATTGTTTCCCTAGAGCAAGGTAGTTAGGGTTACTCAAGGTGGAAAATGAAATGGTGGAAGTTTGAGAGACAGCGAGAGAATAAAATGTGGATGCAAGTCCTTGAGGAGAATTAATGACAGCTATACAGAATATTAGTTATAAAGTAGCTGAAAGTATTCTAAGAACTAAGCCAGTGCAGGAATGGGAGATTTTACCAGTAGCTATGCCTAGAAGTAGAGTTATAGAAAACAAATGAGTGGACTGGAATTTACTGGAGAAATTGACAAAGGAACCAAAGTATTGGTAGTAAATAACTCAGGAGGGAAAGTTAGTAGAATGGGATGAGGATAAGCAAACATTTGGACTGCAGGTTAGAGACTGACTTCTTTATTAGGGATATATAACACAATAGAGACAAAGAGAAAGGGGTGGGACAGTTTTAAGAGGAAGACCAGCCCTGCTAGAGTTTTTTTTTTCTTAGTCCAGAACAGAAGCTGTTATTAAATAACAGGAAGAAATTTCTAAGACTGTCAATCATCATCAGCCCCCCTTTTCCCATTTTTCTACATGGGGTCGGGGTATCATGTTAACTATCGCCAACTCTCTTGATTCAGTGCCACACTCATGCATTCTTCAACACTCATGCCTGACTGTCACAGATCTTCTTTCACACAATCCATTCACCCCTTTGCTGGACGTCCTCGCTTCCTCTTACCGTCTTCCTTTCTGTGCCAAATTTTCCTCACCGGATTGTCTTCTGCTTTTCTACACATGTGCCTAAACCACCATAATCTGCTCTCTTTGATCTTTTCTTCAATTGGAGCTACTTTGGCTTTTGCTCTTATGTTCTCATTTCTTCATCTGTCCCACAGTGTGCATCTTATCACCTTTCTCAGGCACTTCATTTCCATCACCTCTAGCTTCTTCGACTGTTCTACCTTTACTGCCCAGGTTTCTGTACCATACAGTAGTACTGGTCACACCACTGTCTTGTACACCTTACTTCTCAGCTTCTTTGGCATTCTTCTGTCATAGACTACACCTGATACTCTCTGCCAGTTGGCTGCAGCTCCTCTGATTCTAGCTTTGACCTCTTCATTCAAACTACCCTTATCCTCAACTACTCCTCCCAGATACTTTTCTGCAGTCCTGCTCTTTTGACTTAGTGGTGAACTAATTGTTTCTAAGACTGTCAAGTATGCAGCAAAGTCCGAACGTCCAGAAGTTTAGGATTCTTGTATGGAAGTGTTTGCATAGGTATTTTATACCCTAAGTAGATTTTAGACTCATTTTCCTCCGGTAGACAGGAAATGATTGAAACGGGGAGGAGGTAATTGAAAACATATTTTTTGAGAATTTATTGAGAATTTACGAGTTGGAAAAAATTAAAAAAAGCCCTTAGACATGGCAATGTCCTAATGCATTTAATGTTAACTGTCAATATAACAATTATTAGACTATTGAAATCAGATTTAAACCAACTGTAATTTAAAATTTAAATATTGAATACTGTAAGAGATGAAAGAACTGGAGGTGGATCTTTCGGAAAGAGAAGGAGCACATTTCATAGAAATAAATAAATTTTTGTGAGAATAGTACAAGCAAATAATGTTCAGGAGGATGAGAAGGAGTGAGGTGTAAACAAAAGTGAGAAATGAGTAACTTGCATTATGTAGGTGTGAATAGAAATTATTAGAAAGAAAAAATATATGTATGTATGTGTGACATCCCTCTTCTGTGTCAGTTATCAAGGAGCCTCCATCCTCACCACTGGAGAATGTTCACTGTGAGAAGAATAGACACACACAGTATTTTCAGATGCAGTCCTCTGCACCAGGTACAATTTACCGTAAGAGCACACGGGAATGCACACTACAGTCCTGGGGCTGGGCTTCCTCTCCAGACCCCAAATTAAGACCCCCCCCCCGACCACTATAGAGCAGAATCCTTAGCCTGGTGTTCCAAGCCTGTGAACTCAGTGCTCTCGGTGTCTGTTCAAACTAGCTGTCTCACACACAGTCTTTTGAGACTTGGATTTTTACACACACACACACACACACACACACACACACACACACACCTGGAAAAGGCTGGCACAGCTTACCCACTCTGCCATCTCCACCCACACTACAAGGTAGATTTTCTGCCACCAGAACACCTGAAGCCAGCTACATTAAGGCTCTTAACTAGGGTACCCAATTACACTTATTAAAATTAGTTCTTACACATATAGTAGCATTTAACCAAGCAGCAAGACTTTCAGGAACATGGATCCACATTGCCACTAAATAAATGCAAGTACTCTCAAAGGTTAAATATTTTCTAAAAGACCAGCCACAATGAAGGGTTTAGATATATTTAATAATAAATAAAAATGAAAATGCTCAATATCTGCTTAAAATATATACCAGAGTTTCAGTCACAGGAAATATAAAAAACAACACAGATAGAAAGACTCAGACAGATGCAGAAAAAAACTACATTTAAGTAATCTCACTATATAACTGACTGAGGAATTACTGTTTCCTAATTACTTACTAAAGCAAGTCACGATGAAGAGGGTGAGTGTCTTGTCAGGTCCCAAAACAGAGTGCCCACCTCACTACTCTCACAAGTATTCAAATACAATTTCAGTGCTGGCTACAGAATGACATCTCATCTGGTCACCTGACTGTGTGCTTTCCACACTACCCCCCCCCCCACACACACTAAAAAAAGTGCCAGGATCTGGCACGGATGTGTCACAATGCACACAGAGAACTTCAGCTAAAGTTTGTTACAGCATCTGGAAACTGTAAAACAATTCCAACATTTTCACCCTTCCTGCAGAAACTAGCAAACTATTCTCTGGCACCCCAGGATAACAATTAGTTCACCACTAAGGACAAAAGAGCAGAACTGCAGTCCAGGCTTTTCATAGACATTGCTTCTCTGGTTGCATTTAGACCTGCGAGACAAATTCTTTATGGCCTAAACCAATTAATTTAATTTCAGGCTATTTTTCTTAAGGTTAGCTGGGTTGAGCTTAACCCCCGCCCTTCCAGTAGTCTCTGTTAAAATATATGCATTTAATCAGTTACAACAATACAGTCTGACATACATGTATATTTCATTTCTGTCCAGCAGGACCCACTGTTGATACATTTTAACACAAGCATCTGAACAAATCAGTTTGATATTCAAATTATATATAATTCTTTACAAAACTTCAGCTAGCTATACTGGCATATGTTACACATGCACTGCCCTACTCCCTCTGGCACACCTGGCACTACTTCATGTCATCACAATATGTATACTGCATAACAATAATACTGTAACTATTATGTTTTGCTTTCTTTTCTATTAATATATTTATTCCCATGTTAATGATTAAAATGTAATGATTTAATAAAAATGTTTAAAAATAGTGCAGTAATTCAGTTAGTCTGAAACCATTTGTTGTACTAATGTCTGCAGTAATGTGCCCTCAAAGTAAGAATAATTAGGTAATAGTGTCTTGAGTGTGTGCGTGTGTGAGTGTGTGCGCATGTGAGTGTGTGCACGTGTGCGTGCACGTGTGTGTATGCGTGCGCGTGTGTATGCGTGCGAGTGTGTGTGCGCATGTGAGTGTGTGTGAGTGTGCGTGAGTGTGTGTGTGTGTGTGTGTGTGTGTGTGTGTGTGTGTGTGTGTATGTGCACGTGTGCTCGTGCTTTGGGGGGGGATCAGGTTGTGGTACACCATCCACAAAAATGTGGACTCTGAGGTTACAGTAGTAAGAATATAATCTTTCTGTCCTTAGCAGAGTTCCATTTGAGATACTGTGCTTTAGGTGCTCTTCTCAGTTAATGCCTTTCAACTTTTTGGTTTCAGTGTTTGAATATGTGTGCTTAAAGGGACAATCCCAGTGTTGAAAATTCGGGTCCGTACTAAAGCTGATCAAAGTAACGCCCACTTTGCCACGTAACAAACATTCCTGCCCACAGTATCATTTTTCTTTCAAATGTCCGGTATACTTTCAATTCCAGTCCTGTTTTGGCTCCCACTGTCACCTACAATTGGGTTTTACGTTCCCATCTGAAGCCGACTTAACATTTTTCTGCATCACTGTTTCTGTAGCATATTATACAAGATTTAACCTGTACCCCCCCCCCTCATTATTTTAGGCTTGGTCCACATGACTTGAGCTCAACGGCTGAAAAGTCTGCCACGGAGTTCTAGAGTTCCTCCTGCTTAGCAATTACTCCTGATAATTGTTTCATTTTTAGAATGATCGTTCATTGTGATTTATTTCTGCAGTAACCACAATGAACGATCATTCTAAAAAGGAAACTTACAGTCAGGAGTAGTGGGTAAGCTCCGATAACTAAATCACCTGCCCCTATTTTTCTTCCTTGCCCCCAGACACACTTATTTTACTCTGTGTCCAGATTGCTTGCTCTAAGATGATGAGAGGTATGGCACAAAGTGCCTATTATAAGTGGTTACCAACTTATCCATATATTGAAATGTTTTTTACAACCATCGTTCATTGTGGTTCGTTTCTGTAGTAACCACAATAAACGACCGTTTCAAAAAGTAATGTTTTAGTGTATGGAGAAGTGTGAAAAGC